>NW_026126636.1:1970000-2197500 GCF_943737965.1 Phodopus roborovskii
GCTTGGTACGTCTGAATACAAAATCAATGGGCTAGCCCAATGAGGAAGACCCTCCTCGGTCCAGTCTCTTGGCCTCTTTGCCTGGTCAGCTCTCTTGCTCATGTGCCATCTGAGTCCCAGAAAGGGGCAGGAATGTGGAGAGGCTTTGGGTAGATACACCTGTCTTGCCTCCTTTCCGGTGAGATGCTGGGGATGCTGAGGATGGTGACCGTGATGGAGGAGATGCAGCCAGAACTCCATCCTTAAGGGAAGGCTTTGAATTTACCAACCCAAAGCCATTGCTCATCCTCAATTAATGGAACAAAGGAACATTAACATGTCCTGAGCTACTGAACAAGATAGCCCAGATGTGTGCTCAAAGGACCTCAACCAAATCCCCACCCTGGGAAAAGAGCCTGGAGTAACACGCTCCCAACACCCAGCTTTGCAAACCTGTCTCATCAGCCCAGGCAGCACTGAAGGCAGGATGGTTTGGCCTCCGGATCCAGATTGTGCCATCCCAGCCAGTGGGTGGTCAGAATGAAAAGATTTGATGCTTATGACTCACAAGGAAACAGGCCAGCATTTCCCCCGTTACTTCGGAGGCTTTTAGGCCAATGGCCAAGAATAGCATCTAACAATAATGTGTCCAAAAGCAGGGAAGAATCATTGAAACCTATGGGGGAAAGGCATGCCATCAGAGGGTTGTGCTCTTCTTGACCGACGTCACAACCTCAAGCTATCCAGACTCTTGCTAGCTGGCTCTGTGGAGCTCAGCCTCCCTGGTCATCACCCCAGACAACCCTTGTCTTTCACTGCGCCTGTGACATTCATGGTTCCGAGGCAGCTGGGGTGCTGGTTTGTCTTCAGTGAGCTGTGGAGTCAGTTTTCAAGCAAACAGCTGGTACAACGGATGGTGCCACCCAGAAGATAAACAGCACGCCATGCTCCACAGGCATTTTGACTGCTAATTTGAAGTGAAAGGGAGAAGTGCCATGGTAAGCCAATATTTCCCATTGAATGAGAATCCCACGTATTAAATTAATACAGAATGGTGACCCGAACTAATACAAAGTGGTGAGCTTCTGCAGGCGTGGAGGGCAGATACCAGTTTTTGTTAAAAAAAAAAAATGTTCAGTCTCCTCAGTGGGAGCCAGGTATCAGCTGCAAGGCATGGCTTCTAGACCCACTTCTGAGGCTTGGCTAGACAGTTCACACCCAGGAAAGCCTTCCAAGAAATGTCATGTATGATCTGGTCCCCAGAAATACTGGCTTTATGATGGGACATGAAATGCAGGGATTCCCACTTACAAACCTCTTTACTGTCCTGATGAGAAGGCCAGGATCTCTGTTCTAGATCAGTGATTCTCAAACATGTTTCTAGAACTCATAATAACAGCAGTCAGCCACTGAGCCAAGAACCACATTGGCTCATTTTCTGAATAAACATAGCCCTCCTACCTCACCAAAGACACTTCTTTTTGCACCAGATGGAGGCCCTTACAGCGATCCATAACTGGCCTACCTGCAGGGAGTAAGTGACCCCAGAGTGCCCAGCCCAGTGTGGGATCTCTGTGACGTAGCCTAAACTCCATGGCTGGGAGAACATTGCAGAAAAGGGCACAGGGACCTAGACTAAAGGGGCACTAGCCCACTCAGACATGTGACTCTGGCAGACTTTGCCTTTCTGCCCAGTCTCCTCTGCTTTGCAAAGCAAAAGCAAAAACAAACAAACAAAAAACCCTCAGATTATATTCCTAAAGCTTGTCACCAAGGTCTATTCCCTTATTTGGCCACTTCCTCCTCTTGAGGCTGACTACCAAGGGCCAGCAATCGGAAACCCCCTTTGGTTCACCTAATTAATATGTCCAATTAAAATTAAACACCCCACAGTAACAGGGATTTCCCCTTTACCTTTATAAACTGCCATTTGCCCATGTGCTTCTCTCCCCCATCCAAAGGCTGCCCTTTATCCCTCCAGGACAAATACCCCTTCCCCTTGTCCCTTGTCGCCTATCTTCTTTACCATTTCATCCTAGCCCATTCTAACAATGACCTCCCCTCTTTCCCCTCTTAAAGAATCTGTCGGTGGAAACAGGTGTTTGGGCATGGTTTGTGCCCACTCCTGGGTCTGGAAGGGAGTCCCCGCTATGCAGGAGTCGCCTTCAGAGACAACTGTTGCTACTGCCCTCTTAACATGAAAGAGATGCTGCACACACAAACTCAACTATGTGGTTGCCTGCACAAGACCATGCCAGCCAAGCCATCAACACAGACAGGGAAACATTTGTAAGGCCCCACCCCTAGATGAAGAACTACAGACAATCAATGGCTACTGACAGTGGGAGAATGAACTGGAATCTGGAACCAGTGACTTGGCAGGTTGTACAAGCCTAAGTAGCCAATTCCACAATGCACTTAAGGGCCACATGATTGGACTCTACATGTGTGTGTGCACAGATTTCATGTGTGTGTTTAAACATTAATTGGACCTAGATTATACGTGTGTGCATGTGTGTATGCATGTATATGTATGTGCACACAATTTGGACTCAGTAGATTATATAAATATATAGAATAATAATTACAGAAGAAGGAGACATGGATACTAGAAGGGAACATAGAAGGACATGGGAGAAGTTGGAAAGAGGAATTAGAGGGTTGGAAATGATGTAAATACAATGTACTCATGTGAAATCCTGAAAACGTAGAATTAAAGTTTGAAATGAGTGCTAGTTGTTGAGGATAATAAGTGTGTTTGCTAAGTGGGGCCACTAGAAACAAAGATGAGGAAAAGGCTAGCCTGTTCATTTCAGATTTACTCACCTGTATTAGTAAACCCACCGTCTGCTCCCACACCTAGATCAGTTTTGCCTGTACACAAACTAGTCTGTCCAAATGTTGGTGGCAAGAACACACCCTTGCTCCTTTCTGTGCAGCCCTGACTTAACACACGTCAATTATACTCTCTGATCTGTTTCACCTCTAGTCCCTTGCTGCATGTGGTGTCTTTCAATGCAGCTAAAGTCAAGCCAAACGTGTGTATTGACAGCCTTCACTGAACACTCTGGATGTTCTCCTTTGATGCAACATTCAAACTCGACAACCAGTGGTGTCTCAGGAGTAGGCTGCAGTATGGATGCTGAAAACTAATGAATGTTTGTGTTCCGTGGTATTAAAATCAGCACTCTGGCTTGGTATTTGAAGGAATACTCAGCCCTTGTACAGTTTTATGACATCTAGAATTTGTTTCTTGAAAAACACTCAGTCCGTGAGATGCTCAGTTCTTCCAGTATTGACACAATTCATTATACAATCTCCCAAGATCATATTAATTAGTATCTCTAAGTGTTGGGAAGCCATCAAGCTTACAGTAGCTCATACAAGTTTTTGTTGGTTTTTTTTTTTTTTTCTTTTTCATCAAAATTCTTGAATGCTTGAATTTTATCATTGGCAACAAACATTGTCAGTTATTTTCTTGGAAGTGACAGAATTAATTTGTTCATTTTCCAGATCACGTCTGCCAAGTAGTCAAGTTTGAGCACCCGTAGTTTGTCAGCTGCTCTTTATTATAAAAGATGGTGCTCTTCTTTGGGAAGGCATCAAACCCCAGCTTGAAATTTTCAAAGGTCACTCGAGTGTCACTGGCGCTTCATGAGACTGATCTAAGCAGAAGTCTCCACCTCACACTTATTATATCAGAGTATTAGAAAGGCCGTTTATTTTAGTTTCCACTATGTATAGATGAGTATACATCATATGGGTGAAGTTCCCAAAGAGGCCAGAAGAGGGCTGCAAACCACCCGAAGGAGTGCTGGAACAAAACTCTGCAAGAGGCTAATCTTCACCGTTGAGCCCTCTCTCCAGCCCCTCAAAAGCTGAGATTTAGGAAAAGGGAAGACTCCAGCAGGTGCATTGTATTACAGTCGCACTCCTCACCCCTGTGACCTGGAAAAAACAACTTAAAAGATAGGAACTTGCTTCACTCGTGATTTCCATTCATGGTTGTTCAATCCGGTGCACTGGGAGAGAATATAACAGGCTGCAGGCATGTGTGGTGCAGGATTTTCTTTACCTCGTAGATAACAGTAAGCCAAGAGCGAGACAGAATCGGGCCAGGGAAAGATGTAGTTCCCTAGGACAAGCTTCTACCAGCTCCCACCTTCTCCCACCATGCCTCACCTTCCATAGTACTACCAATTCCCAATAGACTCTACAAATTCAAGTCCCATCAACACGTTAAGCCTATCATTATGTCAGAGTCCTCACAATCTAACCCACTTGAAAGCAAACACCTTATGGACACACCCAGAGTTTTACCTTACTAATATTTTAAGCACTTCTCAGCCTAATCACATTAGTAATAAAGACAGACCATCACACCATCATTTTTTTTTTTTGTGAACTTCCTGAGTGATTTTGTGATGGACATAAGTTACTCAGCATCATATGCTCTAAGCTTCAACCAGAGTTTTACTTTACTAATATGTTAAGCATTTCTCAGCCTAATCACATTAGTAATAAAGACAGCCCATCATTTTTTTGTGAACTTCCTGAGTGATTTTGTGATGGACATAAGTTACTCAGCATCATATGCTCTAAGGTTTATCCAAACTGTTCAGTGAGCCTGAATTTCTTCCTTTTGAAAGCTCTTATTTTACTGCGTTTGGGACTTCATCAATAGAAACCTTAAGAGGCACCAGCTTTTGCTCTCTTTAGGCATACACAGCAGCAAAGAACACAGTGGCTCAAGAGCTTGCAAGTGGGGTCCTCAGGCTTGGGTCCAAATGGAAAGGTAAATAAATACCATCTTATCATTATACATATAGCTTTGCCCATCCGGTTGCTTGGGAGTCTCAGCTAACTTGTAACCTTGGTTCCATACTAAAATGTCTGCTTTCACTATAGAGTCTCCACAGCCATGGTTTGGGTAAGAATGACCTCCAAGGGCTCATTTATTTGAATGATTGGTCCCCAGTTGGTGGAACTGTTTAGAAAGGATCAGGAGGTGTGGCCGTGTTGGAGAGGGTGTGAGGCTGAGGATAGGCTTTGAGTCTTCAGAAGTTCACACCAGACCCAGTCTTTCTGACTCTCTGCCTCCAACTTGTGGATAAGATGTAAGCTCTCAGCTACTGCTCCCGGGCCATGCCTACCTGCCACCCACGTCCCCTGCCATGACACTCATGATGATCCCCTGAAACTGTAAGCAAGCCCCCCACTTAAGTGCTTTCTTTTATGGTTGCTATGGTCATGGTGTCTTCCCCCAGCAATGGAGGAGTGACTAAGACATATGGTCAACAGTCCTTCGAGCCTTAGATAACTACTGCACGGATGTTCTGTTTTCTTCTAATGTTTCCTTAGAAAAGCCATGCTCATAAAATGTGCTGGTTCAGGGTGTAGGTGAAGGACTGAAAGACGTTTAGCTGGACAGATGTTTGTATTCTGTCTATAAACAATACAAAAACAGGAGACAGGCTTGGGACCAAATCAACATTTTTGAATGCATCAATTAAGTATGCATTTAATTAAGTCTGCAGAAGTATTTAGGGGACATTTGTCTTTCATTTTTACTCTGAATCGTCTTGGTACGGAGAGCTGAGAATCCTCAAATCCTGGCTGGTCAAATCTTTGATTCTGAAGTGTAAGGAATGCTAGTCTTACACTGGCTGGAGTAGGGGCTTATAAGCTCTGGTCTCAGTACTAGTTGCTTGAGTTGGGACAAGAAGTGCCCCCAAGTCTTGGTGACCAGCCTGTGGCACTGTTGGGAGGACATGCCCAGGTGGAAGAAACTGGGATCCTGGCCCCTCCTTTCCTGTCATGTACTTCTGGGTCACCATGATGTAAGCCACTTCCTCTGCCATGAGAGACATGCTTTCTCAGTACACACCAGAAAGCAACCTGAAGCCTCTGAACTGTCAATCAAAATAAATCTTTATTCCTTTTAGATAGCTTCCCCCAGGCGTTTTATCACAGTAACAGAAAGCTAGCTCTCCAAGTAAAAAGCAGGCACAGAGTGGGCACTTGCCAGAAGTTAGCTCTTTTGATGAATTCTAACTCAGGGAACAATAGAAGGGTATTCTCTAGACACTGGCCTGCCTTGTTTACTAAGAGGCTCCCAAAGCAATGAACATCGTGGTTTCTGGCTCACTCCATTTACCAGACAAGGAAACTGAGGCCACAAATGCTGTTCAAGGTTGCACGATACAGACAACAATGCCAAAGACAGATGCCAGAGAGGATGCCAGTTTTCCAGAAAGGACCTCTGACACCCTTTGTGTCCCCTTCTCAGAGATATTAACAAACTGGAAAATATAACTAAATAAAGGGTGCTCTCTCTCTCTCATCCATGTTATTTATGCCCAGGACATATGAACCCTCCATGGGCCCCCAGCTCAGGGCAGACCATGAAGGCTTACCATGGCTATAGGGCCATGCTCCAAACATCTGGAACTGCAGCAACAGCTGAGGGCCGCTGCAATCTGGCTACACAACTGAGGACGTGACGTCATCAGTGTTCCCGAAATCTAAATCCTCCTCCATCCAAGCCTCCAAAGCAATCTTCTGCTTTCACAAATATTTACAGCTGTAAATTCAGGGGATTTTTGTCAAGTAGGTGGGCTACAAAGACTGCAATGGCCAAGGTCATTGTCAAGTGAGCGATCCTGTAAAGGCCAGAGCTTGGTGGACAGGTGTCGATGAGAAACCAGGCCAGAAACTGGGAGGGGGCTTCTGGCCCCTGGTGGTCTGCTTAGTGGAAGCTAGAGTATGGAAGCCCGAGGAGTATTTTCCTCCAGTAAACATTGCAGGAGGAAGGCAACCCTTCTAGGACGTGTAAAGAAAATCCAGAGATAAGTATCTATTATCCCCTTGCCCCAGGAGACCTTGGGGGACAGTGGCAGAGATAAGATAAAAGAGTAAAGGAAGGCATTAAATCTGATGGCCAGAATACCCATTACTACAAGCCTTCCAAAGGAACACCAAATTCCTTGTCCCACAAGACAGTCAGAGACATTGTCTTCTCAGTACAACATCAATCTTTAAAGCCTGCAGCCGTGGCCTCCCTGGTAAGCATGGAAGGATTGAGGATTCATTCATGTCTGTGGGTCACTAACCACCATCCTCTAGGAAAGACAAGACTAGGCTTGCTTTCCTCTGATGGGGGAATGTCCTTCTGTATGTACGTTTTTCTTATTAGTTGATGAATAAAACACTGTTTGGCCAATAGCAGCAGAAAGATAGGTGGGATTCGGACATGAGGAGAATTCTGGGAAAGGTAAGCAGAGAGAGAGGGGACACCACGTAGAGACTGGCAGGATAGGACACACCAGGCAGTCTGTGGTAAGACAAGGCCATGTAGAAAGACATAGGTTAGTAATTAAGACAGATCTAGCCAATAGGAAGCTCTAGCCTTTGGCCAACAATTTCATAATCAATATAAGTCTCTGTGTGTTTATTTGGAGCCGTGAAGGGCAATGGGACCTGGCAGGACAAGAAAAAAATGACAGCAACCTTCCTCCATAATATCTATGCCTTCTTAAGCAAGAGAGGTGGAATGCATGTGGATCCCAGCTACACACACACACACACACACACACACACACACACACATACACACACACACACGCACGCGCACACACACACACACACACACACACACACACACACTTCTGATACAAAGTAAACATACAAGTAAAGGTTGAGTTCAGCTCCCTTGACTTCTGCCATTGTACAAAGAGCCTGTAAGAAAATCAGCGCCCTGGGAGACTGTGCTTTACTGCTTTAAATGTTGAGAGGCTTTGTGCTTTTTTTTTTCCTTAATCACAAGTCTAACTGGTCTTGGGTAGAGTAGTCATGCCAGTTACTTAGTTTGGGAAGAGGAAACCACCTGAGCCAGGATCAGTACTAAGTAGATGCACTTGACTTAGGTACACCTTCGTACGCATGTTAGAATCAGGTGGTGCCTCCCACAGAGGTGCTTGGAGAGGCCCCTATTTGTAGGCAAGCAGGAGAATCCTCAGATTAAGACAGAGAAGTGCAGGGCCTGGAATGAGGGAGAAGCCAAGTTCCATTTACCACACTCATGTCTGGTGGCTCACAACCCATCACTCCAGCTCTACGGGACTCAATACCCGGTTCTGGCTTCCACTGATACCCACACACATGTGTACATACTAACATATAGACACACACACCACACACACACACACATTTACATAAATAAATACTTAAGTAGATTTATTTTTTAATGTGAAAGGAACCACCCAGCTTTGACCCTCCCCTACAGAGGCAGTTTGAAGCTAGCCTGGTCTACCTAGGGAGTTTCATTCAGGCTAGCCAGGGCTACATACTGAGACCAGTCTCAAGAGGGTTGGGGGTGGGTGATAAATGCAAGGATTTTTTTTTCTACCTTCTATGCGCCCCACCCTAACCCTCTACAGTTATATCCACATGTGCTGAGGTTTGTTATTTTTTGTTTTTGTTTTTTATCAGTACTAAGTCTGGTCCTCTTGTCTTCAAATGTATGCTAAAATAAGAAGAGCCATCAGGCCACAAGGAAGAGTAGGGCAAGGAGGGCATGTGGGTGGAAGGAGCTATCTGTGTTATATAAGGTCACTTCTAGCTTCCAGTCTCACCCCATGGCCATTAAAGGAGGCAATAACGACCCGTACCATTGAGAAACATAACAGGAGATGGAACTGGAGACTGGAGAGTAAGAGAAACCCGCTAGAGAAGTTATGGCAACACACATCCTGAAACCATCCAGCTCAAGACAACAACAAGCCTGGCCTGTCTGCTTGTCATCAGAGGCAGCGTGGCTTAGCCCTTCAGGGAGGTTGCTTCCTTGCCTAGCTTATGAAATCAGGTTGCATTTGCTACACTGCAGAAAATGGATGGGAACGTGGGAGAGAGATGTAGGAAAGAGGAGAAGGAGGAAGGAGGCAGAGAGATGCTTCTGGGTCTCCCCTGCTGACTCCTGAATGTCTTTTATCTTCTGGAACTAGGATATTCACAGTCTCTTTCTCTCAGATATCAGATCCCCCCCAGGTTGGGGGTCTTCTGATTCAGAAGCTACCCCTGCCACACCCTGCCACACCCTGTCACACCCCTGCCCAAGGTTCTCACATACCGGGATTCTTACTGTTCAACTTGTAGTTGGTACATGGTGGGACAGACTCCTTGGCCTCCAAATCTCAGGAGTCAATTCCCATATACAATTCATATTCATATGTTGAATGCATATGTATGTACATATACACACTGTTGAGTCTTTTTCTATAGAGAACCCCGACTAATAATATTTCCCATTTATACAGTGGTAAGATGCACAGTGGTAAGATGCCAGCAGAAGCTGGCCTAGCCTAATTAAGGTTCTGATAGCATGAAGTTGGGTTTACGTTGGTCAACTACTCCTGAGCACCAGGCCTGCCTTGGAGTGCGGTTGATGTACCCAGTGACACCAAAAGGGAAAACTGAGCTTTGCCAGCAGATATTGATTGCAAATAGCTTCTTAGTGAGGAGTCGGGCATCTGTGTCCACTTCCTCCACTCAGGGCTGGGACCCAAGTCTGACTTGAACCTATGTAGGTCTCGAGTGTGACATAGTCTCCGAGTTCATGTGTAAATCAGTTCTCTTGTGTTTGGAAGGCACCATCACCTCCAGCTGTTAGAATTTTTCTGTGGTTTTGTTTTGGCTTTAGATATTTATTTATTTGTTTATATTTATTTATTTTGTCTTACTGATTGTTGTGTTTGTTTCGATTTTCATTTTTGTGGGTTTTCTTTTTGAGAGGTCTCACACACACACACACCAACCATCCCCACACACACACACACACCAACCATCCCCTCACACACACACACACACACACACACACACACACACACACACACCAATTACCCCACACACACACACACCAACCACCCCCCCACACACACACACAGAATATGAAATTGGGTAGGTAGAGAGGTGGAAAAGACCCAGGAGGAGTTGAGGATGTGGGGAAACATGATCAAAGTTTTAAATTAAAAACAATCTAATAGCATTAATTTTTCTTATTATGAAACTTGGGACTACTGTAAAATTATACTGTCACTCACTCATTTACTCCTTCCTTCATTCATTCATTTGGATAGAAAGTTCTCTCCACACAGTCCAAGTGGCTTTCAACTCACAATCCTCCTGCCTTAACCTCCCATATGCTAGACTCTCAAGAGTGATTGACCACACCTAGCCAACCCAAGCCTTTCAAACAAAACAAGGCCAGAGGGTGGCAATATGAGGAATCCTCTCTTCCAACTCCCAGCCCCCTGACCAGCCCCTGTCCCACCTGCCCCTTGGGATGCCCTTCAAGACTCCCTCCTGGGAGGTAGGTGAGGCAATGGCTGGGTACCACAGGCTTAGGTGACCCTCCAGCCTTCTCTATCTGAGTCTCAAACAAGCTGTGTGATTCTCTGAGTGAAACAATTTTCTCTGCTCTTTATGCTGTCTGGAGAGAGGGTCTCAGGAGGAGCTCAACCTGGAGGCTAGCCTGAGCTTCAGGGATCTTGTCTCAAATGGCAATAACAAAATGACGTTTGTGTGGTGTCTAGGTTGCTAGGTGTCTGGGACAGCCTAGCTGGCATACACAGTACTGAGAGAGAGAGAAAAAAAAACACAGACAGGATCACACAGACTCAATCCTCTTGGCTCCCTATGGCATCTACCTCATACTGTGTGCTCCCCCACTCCCACATGAGAACATCTCCTCTCCCCCCTATCCTCTCCCTTTCTTCCCCTACCCCTCTCTCCCTCTCCATTCCCCCCTCTCCTCTTCTCTCTCCCTCTTTCTCTGTCTCTCTCTCCTCTTCCCCTCTCTTCCTCTCCCTATCCCCTGTTACATGGCTGAAAGGGCTGGCCTGCAGCCTTCTGCCCCTTGAGATGCTCAGGGGCTCTGTCCCTCCTGCTGGCCAGATGTCCTGGCAAGCACCATTGATGAGCCTCTCAGGCCAGGGAAGGTCCCAGCTGCCAGCAGACAGCGAGCCAGGCTCTTGTGTGAGGCCAGATCCCCAGGCCCTGCTGGCTCAGGTCTCTCCCTAGGTGTCCCTACAGGCTCCCATGCACGGGCCCAGTAGCAGCTGCAGAGGTCACAAACCTCCACACCACAAACCTTGGTGGAGAAGGCAGCTTTACAGGTGCCTGGTTACTGTCTCTAGCACTTACGGAAGGGTCCTTATCCTGACAATTTCTCCATACCTTGTCTGCATTCCGCAAGGGCTGAAAGTGGCATACTCAATAGCAGAGACTTCTCACATTCACTGGTCAGGGACACTGTGTGGCCGTGTGATCTGATACCTGTCTATTCCTGGGACCCCTGCCTTCTCCTTTTGGCCTCACAGCCTAGACACGATACCTCTTTGTGCTCAGTTCCCTGCCATCTCCAGCCAACAGAGCCCTTGGCTGTCTGTGACTGCCAAGGAGGAGGCCTTAGAGTAGAGGCCCAGCTCCAGAAATACTCAGGTCAGGAGCAGTCCCCACCCTGCACAGCAGTCCCCCTACCTCCTCTCCCCTCTGCAATCAGCCTGTCCATCTGCATCTAGACCCGGTTCACCTTTTTGGCACCACCGCGATCTCGTGCTCCACTGTGGGCCTGGCAAGTTTATCTGCTGTCATGCGCTTTATTTCCCCCATAACTCTGCTGCCCGAGCCCTCCTATGCATGTGTTTAATTTTTACAGTCAGGAAGACAGATGGGGATAGTGACAACCCAGACATCCTGGAGGGGTGTGCTCCAGCCCTCCCCGAGAAGAACCTGTCGATGAATTCCATCTATGGCTGAGGTGGTAGTTTATGCATAACGCCCCTGTGCTTTTTAAACGTCCTCAAGTTTTTGATGGCTGAGATAAAGGAAGAGGCAGTGTAAATACGAAGCCACTATTTGGGAGGAGCAGCCCAGGACCTCTATAAGCCACTTTATCAGGTCACTGGAGTTTTGTCCCTGGCATACATATCTACGGCACACGCAGTTAGCATTTACTTGGTGGAACAGTGAGAGATGCTACCCAACCAAGCTCAGACCTTTCCCAGGTACACTTTAGTTAGGGTGATTGCGATGATGATGGCAGTGACCACAAAGAGAAGAAGAAACACATAAAAAAATGAAATGAAAAGCCATACATGTTTTCAAAATGATTTTTTTTTTTTATGGTCCATAACTCACCATCAAACACAAGCAGCTTCCTTGTTACACAAACCAGTTCCAAGATGGATCCTCGGGAAGCCACACCCCATTTTGTTGCCCCTCCCACATTAGAAACTACCAGGATATGGGACATACAGCAGAATCCCACTCTAGTGGTGGGAGACAGGCTCTACTTCGGGGCCTGCTTGCCTGGCTCCCTCGGTGTGCTATCTTGGCGACAGACCCTTAGCTATTGCTGGCTCTGCCGCCAGGACTCAGTGATCTGCATCTGGGAGACACAGTGGGACTTGGGGAGTGGTTCTGGTCTTAGGCCCCCAAGTTTCCGTTAGTTTGGAAGGGTGCTAGGATGTCTCCCCAGCCCTATGGCCTGCTGGGGTGGGTCCAATAATCAGAGGAGAGTCTCCAGTGAATATAGATCTCCCTGCTTGATGAGGTCTCTCATACAATTGAGAGGATGCTCACAGCCACATATTTCTTGGGGTACAGATGGATCTACTGGGTTTTCTTCAAATGCGTTTTCTGTAACAATAGAGATGCAAGGGAATCACTGGCCCCAGGTGGACTCCCGGGTACAACAGCTGTCCTCAAAAACAAATATTTTGTCATAATAAAATAAATGGGAGGCAGGAAGGCCTCAGGATTCTAAGATCTAGGACCTGTCTGTGGAAAGCTGAGGGACCCAGAGCCAAAGCAGGACTGATCGTAATCAATACAATCCACCCTAATTGAATTCATTCACCCCGTATTGAATATGATCTTTAATATACAGGAGACATCAGATTTTATTAGGATCTAGGAAATCATCTTTGAAAAGAGGCAAAATGGGATCAAATGCGTAATTCACAAAACATTGTTTTCAACATCTTTCCACTTCATTTAGCATTTTGAGGAACTGAGGAGATATTTTGTAGCTATCAACCTGAATTAATCACCTTGAGACCTCATAGACGATAACTGGGATTCTAATTTTGGTCTGCTTTTATTCTGCTCACATGGACTGTGGGTATTGGAGTAAAATTTCTCCTGCCATTCAGAGGCTATCACATGGCAGAGTCCTTACTGCCTAGGTCTGTGCTACTGGGCGTGGTAGCCACTGCTGACACGCAAATACTGAACACTCGGGGTATAGGTGCTCTCAACTGAGATGGATCTCACCAGATCCACAGATTTAAAATGTAAATAAAATATATCAATAGTTTGTCTACAAACTCCAGGTTGAAATTTTCAAAAATATATATGGGGGTATCTTAAAATATCTGATTCAGGTTAATTCCACCTTTAAATTTTTCATTAATGTATTTTATTTTATGTGTATTGCTGTTTTGCCTGTATTTTAGCTATACTACATGCATACAATGTCTATAGAGGCCATAAAAGGAGGTTGAATACCCTGGAACTGGAGTTACAGATGGTTGTGAGCCATCATGTGGGTGCTAGGAATTGAAACCAGTCCTCGGAGAAGGGTAGTCATGGCTCTTAACCACTGAGCTATCTACCCAGCCCTAACTTCAGCTTTACCAAACCTTCTAGAAGATTTGAAGTTCCACATTGTCTCATATCATTTTTCTGTTGGACAGTGGTGCCATTCTGTATAATTAGATATTATGAAGCAATCAGATGACGTCTGCATAAAGCTTTCAATAGTCGGTTGAAAAATATCAGATGAATTAACAGATAATTGAAACCATGTGAAGTACACATTTCTGTTCACACAGACACATAGGTGAATGAGTGGACAGACACATAGACAAATAAGTGGATAGATGGGTGGGTGGAGGGATAGATAGATAGATAGATAGATAGATAGATACATAGATAGATAGATAGATGAATAGATGAGTAGTGATGGAGAGATGGGTTTATGTATTAGTGGATAGATGGATGAGTAGATGGGTAGGTGTGAGGATGTACAAACCTGTACAACCTGAAAGAGTTCGGGTTCTATACATGGAGGTCATTTCAAAAGTGCTTTATGGCTAGAAGAGTCATCTCAGAGTGGTGGGGTGAGATGCAAGACTATCATAATAGTCTCCTCAACAAATTTATACATATTACTAAAAGATTTATTGATTATACTCATCACCAAAGAAAATAAATTATTTTTCAAAGAGAAATCATTTCTCATAATAATAATTAATATCATTTTGTGAGGCTCTATATTTTTGCGTAGTATTTGTCAAAAGTGAATATTTTACAAGTATGCTTTGTCCTTAGTCCTAAGTGACATCTCAGCATAAAATATTCAGACTCCTGAAAGTCCAGTGCTTGGGTTTTACGATAAAACATATTTTCCCAAATTATTCCTCACATCAGAAGAATATGATCTGTTAAGGAAAAATGATTGTTACTAATATGCTTATTACCAAGATGCATCTACCCAGAATTCACTTCTGGTTGTCTGGTTCCTGAATGAAAAGGTGGGGATAACTCAATGAGTTCATGACAATTAGTTCTTTGAATGGGATACCTTTCCAAACCCAACAAGCAGTCTCAGACTTAGAAAATGGTAAAGAATAAAGATGTACCCTGGTCTTGTGACATCTTAAGACACTCTATCTAACTTCTACCTGGAGACCGTAAACTCTTTCATACTGCTTGGGCCTGCTCACTCACCCATCAATTCACCCACTTACCCATTCTTATTTCATCCATCCATCTGTCCACTGGTCCATCTGTCTGTCCATCTATTTGTCTGTTTATTCATCCATCTATTTATTCATATATCCACTCATTTATCCAACTGCTCATCCATCTATCCATCCATCTCCTTATCCATTCATCTAATCACTCACTATTTATCAATCTACCCACCAATCCACCCACTCTCTGATCTACCTACCCATAATATAACCTTGGATCCACATACCTCTCCATCCACATGCTTGTTCTTACATCTACTCTTTATCCAGACACATACCTATTTAGCCATTTGCCTATGCATTTCTCTACATCATCACCCAGCCATCTTCACCTCCATCTTCTCATTTACCTCTCCACCCACACGTTCTTCTGTTTATCCTCCCACCTGTCCATCTGTCCATCAAATTTTCATTGAAAGCTAGCTCTGGCCAAGAACCTATCGATGTGCTGGGGCTATGTCAGTAAATAAAGCAATCCAAGCATGCACAGAGGTAGCCTATTCTAATAGAAGTCACTTAAATAATGAGTTAAAACCCAAAACTTTAGAAAATTACCTGTACCCTTTCAGAAATAAGAGTAAAGAAAGGAAAGGACACACTATTTTGAATAATCCCATAGAATTTTGACCTGGGGCTTGAATACTAAAAGGTGGCTTAATATTGAGAAGAACATTTCAGGCAGGAATCAGGATGAGAACAAATGTCCTCAGCAGGAAGCACCTTGGCTGGTGTGAGGACTTGGGGTCCCAGTGTTGCTGAAATGCCCAGACAAGAAGACAAGGCATCTTCACAGAGACTTCACAGTGACAAGGAATTTGGATTTGATTCAGATGTCCATGGGTAGCCCCTGGAGAGGTGCAGTATCTGATCTCCTCCTTGCCTGTTGTGTGGGTAAGGAACTGTAAGGGTGAGGAGGGAACAGGGGACGCTTTCTGGGGTCTACCTTGGCCATCTCAACGATGGATGTGTCCCACCACTTCAGACCAGGCTGGATTGGAAGCACATGAGATTGTTTATGACTGCCCTGAAGAACTGGGACATTGGTTTATATGGTCCATCCTTTCCGATGCTGGGTTGTGGAAGCTACACCATGTAATCATCTGCCTAAGTGCATAAAATATTCAAGAGTTCCAAATCACACCCCAAGCCCAAGTCCCCTTCGAGGTTCCCAGAGGTTCAATTCTACTCTCTTTCCCTGCTTTTCATTTTCCTCAAATGCTTCCAGCTGGACCTGGATGCTGATGTGTCAACACAGTGTCTGCCCATAAACACTTCCCAGTGACCAGGAAGCAGGCAGTCCATTGCAATCTCCATGGAATGTCTGATCCTGTCAGAGGCTTGCCCACCCCCACATGACTGCACCTTATCTGGATACAGATTCCCCACTGGCTTCAGTGGGGAGCCTGAGTTCCCCGAGCTGTGCTGTCACAAGGGATATGGTGACAATTCCTTAATCCCAAGGGGTCCTGGCACACTCGATGTACTGTCATACCACCCCTGGATACACTTGACCTTCCTGGATTCTGCCTTGGCTAGCTAGTTTCTGATTAACTCCCTTTCTGGATTTATCAACTGCTGGGGCTTTCTGGCTCCCACCCAGACCCATCTGGGTGGAAGCATGGACCCAGTGATCCTGGCATCTGGAAGCATTTGCCTTAAAAGAGCCAATTCCCTCTTGATGTTGATTATCAAGTTCAGCTCCCAGCCAAAGGAGCAGAAATTCTCTCCCATAGCCCAGATACACCTAACACTGACTGCAGTGTGTATGGAACGCCCCTACTGCAGGCCACCATACTGTGGTCAGTGAGCCCCTGACCCACTCCTGCCTCCAGCATCATGGGGAGGATGAGCACATGTGAACACATAAACATCATTTGCCAGGCCAACACACATGCATGCGCTTGTGTGTGCGCACACAGGTACACACACACAGGAAGTGCTGTGACAGATGTGGCTAATCCTGGCAAAGAGCATGTCAGGTACAGAGCAAGGTAAGTTGCAATATCCCAGGAAGCCTGGGTTAGCTCTTGACATGCAAACCTTCTAACAGAGAGGTACAGCAGGACAGAGACAGCTACCACTCTGAGCTGTATGAATCAAGACTTCCAACAAGAGAGAGACAGCATGGTCCTTGATGAGTCCAATGCCGAGACAGGACAGAAATGAAAGAACACAGGAAGAGAGACCCATGAACATCAAGAAGAGGGTTGGGGAAGGCCTTCAGCGTTCAGCCTGAACTCTGTCCCCTGGGCATGAGCCCTCCCTTCCCCATGCTCTGCTTTCCTATTCCCACAGCAGAGGCCAGTGCTCATCAGAGCAGCATTAGAATTGACTCACACACAGAGCCAGGAGCCAGACCAACATCCTGCTGACTCAGCACTGCTCCTTAGAATCCCTTAAAGAGGAAGGAGGCAGCGTGGCTTTGCATATTCAACCCACCCCACAGGACTTTTACATGCTAATATAGAAGACGGACCGTGAGTGCATATGTAAAGTATGAATGTATAATGCCACTTCGACAATTCCTCCTTTGCCGTTTGTATATGGGATTCATAAGCATGCATTAGAGAAACAGGGCCAACTGTATAACATTTCCTCAACTTGATGCTCCTCATATACCCATGACCTGACTTTAGGACCATCTAGCTGGTTGCTTCCCAGATAGTTATGTACCTGGGAAAACTTTGGATACTATAAACAATCATGTCACCAGGCCCAGCCAGCCTTTCTTCCACAGAAAATCCACAGAAGAGCAACACACAACTTCCCAGGACATTCTGAGGTTCTTCACCCACACTGGTGTAGGGGACAGGAGTTCATTTGAACATCTTCCCTGTCTTTCCCATGTCTCCTTAGATCCCCTCTCTTAGGACACTAGCTTAGGAGGAAACAAAACCTCTAACGAATGGGCCTTGTTCTGTAGAACAAGCTGCTTAGTTCTCCAGCCCTTCCATCCAAGGGTAGGTAGGCAGAGAGGGCTCCTTAACCAGATCTAAAACTTCCAGAAACTTCCTCGTTCATAGCAGAGTTCCCATAAGGCCTTCTAGAAAAGCTGTGAAGCTCAACTTTGTACAGCTGTATTCCTTCCCTGCCTGTGTTCCTTATAACTGGAATGGTTTTATTTTGTAAATTAGCACACACTCCTTGTGCAAAAGAATAGATTTGATAATGGTATTTTCGTTAGCACACCTGGTTTACTTTAATCACGCCTCCCTACTTCCTTCTCTTGCCCTGCCCTTCCTCCCAAATAATCTTCTTTCCGCATTCATGTCCTATTTCCAATTTTAAACCTATTTTTCAAATTAGAAAGAAGGCTTGTTTTGGTTCACCTAATACTTTTTTCTTTAATAATAAAAAAAAAAAAAATGAGCACATGTGCATGCCGTGGCTAGAGGTTGGGTAGTCCCTTCTCTCCCTCTCATGATCACAGGGGCTCAAATGCAGGTTGTCAGGCTTGGCAGCAGATGCCTTTACCTGCTTCCCATGTCTCACTTTCTGAGTCTGGCTTATTTTGCTTAACATGGTGTTATCAAGTTTCATCCATCTCCCTCTACTCTGTGATCACATAAAGCTTGGATGCCACTTTCTCTTTCATTCACTTGAAGAGTATGTTTTGAGCCCTGTTGAAGTCACAATTCCAGATCAAAGCCTGACCCCAGGCTGGACTCACTAAGAGAGAGAGCAAAGCTGATTCAAACAGGCTGTCCCTCTCCTAAGTGTCACTCATGTATCATGGGTGCCGGGTCTCCATGGGGTGAGGGTGAGGCTTCAGCATGTTCACAGTGCATAGTTGGGAATGGCTCTTTTCCCGGGCATGCCTCTGCTTCTTCATCATTGTTCCCCTGGTGGATGGAGGGCGCCCCCGGCCTTTGGCACCAAGAATACTCTTAGAGCCCCGACCTTCCTGGATAATGTGCCTGCCTCTCCCCGCCAAAGTTATAAAAGTATCTGGGCACAGGTGCGGATGCTGCCAGCCTCCAGGGCCAATAAGCGGAAGCTTGGTGGAGGGAAATGAGGCCGCACAGCCACGAGGCTGTTAAGTGTTCCCAGAACACGCGATGCTCCCAAATAAATGTGTCTCCAACATTATAACACCACAATATTCATACAGCTCATTACTGGTTTTAATTTTGCCTGCTGCTTATTTACTGTCTCCTTCCCCGCTTTACGGCCAGGGTAGAAGAGTTACACACCCACGCCAAGAACGCAAGCCTGAATCCGAGGCTCTCCCAACAGCCACTGTTTAGCACTGTGCCCACACAGCAGGGCAGGGCCCTCCTGGCAAACCTGCCTGGTGCCAGCGGCCTCTGCCTCCTACGGTGTGGCTGTCTAGCTGCAGTTCCCACTCATGGAACTATTCCCTCTTCTGGTGACCACAAACTATGGTGGCCACATTCTGTGACTGCTAGGCGGACCCTTGAAGCCCACGGTGACAAGAGGAAGGCTGAAAGTCACTGACAACCACAAAGGCCATTTCCACAGCAGATAACAGTGTTCTCCTGTCCTTGCTGTGATAACTGGCCCCACTCCTCCTCCAAGACACTCTAGGTACCAGGCACTGTTTGTCAGAAATAAAGAGCCATCCTGCCCATACTGAGGTACCAGGCACTGTTTGTCAGAAACAAAGAGCCATCCTGCCCATACTGAGGTGACTATAACAATCTACCCTTGACTTACGTGTCAAAGAGCAAGCTCCATACCAGCCTTGAAGGTCAGGGCATGGAGCTAATGACCTCAGGAAGAAAGAAACTGGAATTAACGCACATAGTCAGAGTGGCACACCTCTAATTCTAGCACTTGAGTGCTGGAGGCAAGGGGATGGGGAATTGGGGAATTTGAGGCCAGCTTGGGCTATGAGACAAAAGAGGGAGGGGAAGAGATGGGGAGGAAGGGAAGGGAGAGGAGGGGTGGAGAGAGGCCTTTCTGCTCATCAACTGAAAACTTTTTTAGCCTTCAGAAAAATTCTATTTCTTATGATATTTCCCCGTAAACAAAACAAAACCAAAAACATTCACCCGAGCTTCAGAAGACATTCTTGAACTAGACTCTCTCTCTCTCTTTTTTAAAAAAATCCCTTTTCCGGAATTATAAAAATCACCCTGTGTTCCCTGTAATCCATTTTGAAGAAACAAAGATGCACAAACAAAACCATTAATAATCGATTCCATTCCTCCGTCTCCATCCTTGGAAAATCACTACTGCTACAACCTGGACTGTTTTTGTCCATAAGCAGGAAGGAAAGAGGGGGAACAGGAAGAGAAAGGGAGGGGAAGGAGGGAGAGAGAGATGTGATAAAATTAAAATAAACAAAAGAAACTGGCTTGGCCGTTAAGAGCACTCTCTGCTCATGCAGACAACACAAGCTTGGTTCCCAGTGCTGGCATTAAGTAGCTCACTACCATCTGTAGCTCCAGCTGGAGAAGATCTGATACCGTCTTCTGGCCTCTGGGGGTACTGCTCACACACAGAGGTGCACATACATGTAAGCAAAGCACTCATATGCATAAAGTGAATCTTTAAAAAGAAAAATCATTTTTAAAAGATTAAATATATAACAAAATAAGCTTTTGCTCTCCTACATACATCTTCATCTCTATTACCCTTTCCTTTGGTGAAATGGCATGGTATCCCTTTGGGACAATTCTCTGTCCCTCCCTCCCTCTCTTCTTTTCTCCCTCCCTCCCTCCCTCCTTTCTCCATCAGTCTGTACTTCTTAGACATACAGTAGGCTCACTCGCTCGTCTGTTGCTGGGCATTCAGATTTCTTCCTCTTCTGTCTATGAAAACACCACTGTGCACAGGAATGTCTCAGTTCCAGCCTATGCACACACTGGTTATAGCATACACCCTAATTTCCCAAAAGCCTGAAGCAGGTCACTTTCCCGTGGTAGTGACAGCAGCAGAGGTACCCGTTTCTTTGCATCTTTGCCAACACCTAACATCGACACTTATGCATTTTTCTCCTCCGTCTAATGGAGAAATCATGGAATTCCACTTCTACCTTACTCTGTGTTCTTTCTCCACAATTCCCAGAGGCTGAGGATTGTCATATGTTCCTCATTTCCTTGTAACTTTGTTTAGTTGCATATTCTCTTCTTGAGTTTGTCTCTTGATAAGCAATGCCTTTTAGCCATGTTTTAAGGTTAATTGATGGTCTTTGCTTCTCATATGCATTGGTACACTCCTCATCTGCAATGTTTTTAAGTATGTGCCCCAATCTGTCTATCAGTATACAGCAAAAATATCTCTCCCTCTTCTGAACCTGCTGCCCCAGAGTTCCATGGATCTTACTCACCATTCTCTGTTGTCATAGTTAGTTTTAGCTGTTAACTTGTCGTAAAACTAGAGTCATCTGGAAAGCGAGAAACTCCACTGAAGGGCTTCCTCCCACAGAGTGGCCTGTGGATCGTTTTCTTAATTGATAATTTTGAAGAAGGGCCTGGTCCACTGTGGGCGGTGCCGTCCCTAGGCAAATAAACAAAGCAAGCTGAGCAAGCCATAAAGAGCAAGCCATGAGGAAGGGTTACACCCTGGCCTTTAGTTCTTCCTTGCAGGCTCTGCCTTGAGTTCCTTTCCTGGCCTCCTTCAGTGACGGAATATGATTTGGAGTATGAACCAAGTAAATACCTTTCTTCCCTAAAGAAAGGTATTTCTTCTGATCATTGTTTTCTTCTGACAGTTGTCATTGCTAGGCATATAGCACCTCGGATATCTTACCTCTGAGCTACAACCCCAGCCATCTTCAATTTTTGTCTTGAGATAGTCTCATTATGTTGCTTTGAACTCACTCTGTAGCCCAGGCTAGAATCACTACAATTGTGATATTTCTGCTTCAGCCTTCCAAGCCACTGGGGTTCCAGGCCTGAAGCCCCTCCAACCATCTCCAGTTCACTAATAAGCCAGAAAGTGCAGTACGTACTATGAACATGTTTGCCACACTGTATCTATTGTAGAACAATGGAAAGAAAAAATTCTGTGTGGATTTTCTGTGTACACAGGAACCCTGGGCTTGGCTATGTACAGAGCACATGTTACCACCATCTCTTACATTTTTCTAAAAATAAATTAAAAATAAACAATAATTGTTGACTCCCAGTAGATTGAATCCACATGTGCAGAACCCAGGGCAATGAACAGCCAGCCAATTGCTTGTTCTGGTGCTAGAACCAGATTCAATCAGCCTTGTTTCATAATAGTATTGTGCTATGGGTACAGGCTTCCTAGCTCCAGTGAGTTTGGGTTTCAGTTTTTTCCCATGGGTGCTTGGTAATGTGCATCATGTTGGTAAAGTGCCCTGTGTGGTTTGAGCACACTGAGAAGCTGGCTCAGGAAGCACACTTGTCTTCCCTGCTGTGAGACCCAAGCATATTTGTCTCAAAGTGTCCTCCAAGGCTTCTTCTCTGGAGATGGGATGGTGTCCCTGACTCCGTGACTGGGAAGGAAGAGACAAGAAGACAATCCAAGAATAAATGCTGCATCCAGAAGCTCCTTAAAACCAACTACATGAAACCATTTCCAAAAGTTCTTACTGCTGTTTCCCCATGACTAAATGTTTCTGCATTGGGAGAAGAGGCAAAAGTTCAGCCATGGGGACAATGCTCAATGGGAAACTCTAGCTGATTGCTTCAACTTTCCCAGTTTCTGCAGGATGTTGTGAGTGACCAGTTTCATGATGTTTTGCTATGTTTCTATCAATGAATTATCTATCTATCTATCTAATCATCTATTACCTATCTTCTGCCATCATCTGTTAATCATCTATCTTTGATCATCTATTTATCAATCTATCTATCCATTGTGTATGCATCTGTCATCTGTTAATCATTTGTCTATCATCTATCCACTCATCAATCTATAATCTGTCAATCATCTATCTATTTATATCTATTTATCTACCAGTGATCCAACCATCTGTCTATCCCTCTATACATCACCCTAGCTATCTAGCTCTTGATATGTATTCTTCAATTTTACTTGCTATTTACTTAATAAATTTACTCATTCAAAACCAAAAGTACGATTATGATGGATCATTCTTGAACACAAAAATATTGTACAAACTTGTCCTGTAGTTATGTATTAGACATTTGACTCCTTGCACCAAAAATCTCTCCTCATTTTGAACAGGATAATGCTGAACACCCAACCTAGTAGAGATAATTTAGGTATTCTGTTCTCTTATTCAATTATATTTATAGTTTGAAAATTGATTTTTAAATTTCTACATCTGATTTCCCCCTATTTTATTTCAGTAGATTACATTCATTCATCTACAATTTTTTCCTAAATGTTTATTATTCCTGTTTCTTTAATTGGTCTATGCTAGTATGTTAAACAGGGAACTTTTTTACAACATTGTAATTTATAACTAAATGATAATTATAAAATCATCCTTTCATATAATTATAATGCTACTATATGTAGAGTGATGGTTGGCTATTTTGTTATTTAAAAAATACCAAAATTATTAGTCCCTTTGACAATGAAATTATTAGTAATGTAAATTTTAATAAAATGATAGGTAATCACAATCAGGGTCTTTTCAAAACTCATATTTTTTATAGTCCAAGGTGCTATGGACTTTTGTATACATATAGTTTGGGCTATTTTGCTACTAATGGCAGAAAGTTCTATTGCAATTCTTTGGATTCTCATTATCAAATTAGGAAGCAAAGTCTGTAGAAGATAGCAAAGGCTTCTAGCGACTGATGGAAGCTATCAGTGGTACTGATGACAAATGTCACTTGTGGTGGTTGGGTTGTGATTCAGCTGGAGGAGTAGAGGGAGGGGGTGCTTGCTGTGGGGCAAGCAGGCTTGGTGAAGAACCCTCTCAGTTACGATGGGAATAGTTTCAACAAAGACCATAATTACCTCACTGGCACTTAATCCCGGCTCAGTGTGGCCAGGCTGTGTCCTAGGATCTTCGCAAGAGGTCTCCTATTATCTTCTTATTTCATCTTTATTGGGGTATATTTGATTCATAGGAATAGCAATATTTTCACTAACTGATGTTTTGTTGTAAGTGTACATTGAGAATAATCAACTAAATCAAGACAAATAGCATAGTATTGCCTTGTGTAGCTAACAGTTTCTTTTGTTCCCTCTTCATCTTCTCTCACTCCCTCTTTTTCTCCTTCCCTTTTCTCTCTCCTCCCCGACACTCTGATATAGGTCTCATTATGCTGCTCAGCTGGCCCGGATCTCCTGGGTCAAGCAATTCTCCGGACCCTGCCTCCTAAGCAGCTAGGGCTGGGGTGTCCACCTCTAATCCAGACTCTTTCATTCTTTACGGAGGTAAAATCATTACAGAGTTATCTACCTGTACCTTTCACCATAGCCAAGATGTAGAAGGATCTAGACAGCCTCCCAATGAGTTGCTGGGTAAATAGCTGTGACCTACATGCTTATGGATGTGAATATTAATCAACTCTAAAGAAAAAGTGGCCATGCCATTCACAGCATGGTGAACCCGAGGGATATTATGCTGAGCAAAATAATCCACACACAGAACATGAAACACACTTCACCAGTATTCTTACGTGTGGAAAATGGGTTTGGATGTGTGGCCTAGTTTGCTTGTTATTGCTGTGATAAACACTGCAAGCAAAAGCAACTCCAATAGGAAAGGGTTGATTTCATCTTACAACTCCTAGGTCACAATGTGTCACCCGTGTAGGGAAGCCAGGGCAGGAATTCAAAGCAGGGACCTTGAAGTTCCTCTTCCTAGACAAGTCTAGCTTGTATCAGGTACACACATGCACATATGTCTTAAAGAGTTGTTTTAAATTAGTATGTATGTGTGTGTGTGTGTGTGTGTGTGTGTGTGTGTGTGTGCGCGCGCGCGCGTGTATCTAAGTGTGTATGCAAGGAAGACATCAGGTGTCTAGGAAGGCCACCTACAATCCCCAGCATCCCTCCTGTCTCCATGTGCCCACGCTCTCTGTCACTGGAATTAGCAGGTATACAGCCATGCCAGGCTTTACTGGTGGACACTGGGGATCCAAACTGAAGTCCTTGTGATTGACAGTGTCTTAGTCACTGTTCTATTGCTGTGAAGAGACACTATGACCACAGCAAGCTTACAGTTCCAGAGGTTTAGCCCATGATCTTCATGGCAGGGAGCATGGCAGCCTGACATGGTAGCTGAGGGTTCTACATCCAGAGCCTCAGGCAGCAGAATGAGAGATGCCTGGCTTGAGCACTGGAAATCCCTAAGCCCACCCTCAGTGACACACTTCCTCCAACAAAGCCACACCTCTTAATCCCTACCTACAGGAGCCTGTGGGGGCCATTCTTATTCAGATTGTCAGGAGCAGCAAACATTCTTGGGCATTGATCCATCTCTTCAACTCTTAAGAGTTTAAACTGAAATGTATGAAACAGAACCTCTCTGTGATGCTCACTTTCCCAGCCTGAGGCTGGTTTGAATGTCCTTGTGTTTGTGGTGATGAGAATGAAAGCCAGGACCTGCAACATGCAAGGCAAGTATTCTACCACTGAGCTACAACCCCAGTCCAGAGTCTCAGCGAATTGTTCAAGCTGGCTTTGAACTCTCTGTAGAGCCCAGACAGCCCTTAAATTTGCAACCCACAGGTCTCAGCCTCCCAGACAGATGGGATTCTGGATGTGCTGGGCATCCCAGAACCTCCCGTCTCAGACTCCCAGATAGATGGGATTATGGGTGTGCCCCACAATGCCTAGCAGCTGGGCATCTCAGAACAAAATCCTAAAAGATCAACAGATCTTCTTTGTTGGATGAGGTGGAAGTTGATTTGACAGAATGATTTTACATCATCAGCAAAAGCTTGTTACTAATGATGCCAGAAATTTTGAGAAAAATCACACCCAGAAACAGTGAATTTCAACCATTATGTATGCATGCACCGAGTGTTTGCAAGGGATAGGTTCTTTTGTTTTTGTTTTGTTTTGAAGAAAATGAGGATATTTTACCAGAAACTCTCAAGGAAACATCTAGAACATCCAAATATAAAATGAGGCTAAGTCTTAGTCTTCATTTTAAAATTAATATATGTTTTAAAATATACAGTAAGTGACTACATGGTTCTTTTATGCAGCTATGAAGAAAAAAAAAAAGACCTTTGCTAGAACACAAAAAATCCTCTCTACCCAAAGTAGCTAACTTATATAGTGTTATGAGTCTAATTCTTTTCAATGTCAGGAAATGATGAAAATATTTACCTGACCCTGAAATACTGATTCATTTCAAGAAATGACAGGAAAATCATGTTGCTTCTCAATCTTCTTCTTTTTCTTCTCCTGCCCATAATAGAGTTCCAAGCCTGTGCTGCACATCCGGGGGAAGCATTCTAGAATGCTTGTTGTTTGACTTGCTCAGCTTTTTTATGTATGTATGTATGTATGTATGTATGTATGTATATACATACATATATATGTGGACTTATTTTTAATTGTGGTGTGTGTGTGTGTGTGTGTGTGTGTGTGTGTGCGCGCGTGCATGAGTGTGTGTGTACATGCACCCTCGAACTCAGGGGCCCATGGAGTCCAAAAGGCATTTTCCAATCCCCCCAACTGAAGTTATAGATTGCTGTGAGCTGCCAGATGTGGGTGCTAGGAACTGAACTCAGGCTCTCTGAAAGAGTAGTGCTTGCTTGTAAGCACTGAGTCATCCAGTCTACCCACCCCCATTTGCCTTCTGGACAGTATTCATCAATATATACAATCCTAATAAAAAGTAAAAACCTTGCAGATGTGAGGTAACTGTTCAGAACATGTGGAACCTGCATCTTGTGCGAGGATGGTCTTTGTTCATAGACACACATACATGTATGAATCTTGCATAAGTGTGGCAGTGTCTCTCACAAAATGCTATATACCATGCAAACTTTTCCTACTATCCCGTATATTTTCTCCCAGCCTGATATTATTAATAATATGCAGGCATTATTTTAATAAAAAAATCTCATCATCAATCTAAGTTGCATTTGTTAACTTCTATTGAATTACTTTTAAATAGCAAAATAATAAAATATTTCAATTAAAATCATTAATTATACTTAAACCTCACTATCATTGTTGCACATTTTTCTTGTATTAACAGTCACAGCAGTGACCAGCACAAACCTGTACAATGAAAGAAATGTTCCTATTCCAGGCTATTCCAGACAATCTTCACCAGGTTTCTGTGACGTAGGACACTCCAAACAAGGGCATATTTGAGTGAGAACTGCATTGTAATTTTACTTAAATCAAACAGCCTGATTGTGATAAAATGAAAACCAGGATGGAAAAAAAAAAAAAAAAACATTGCTATAAACATTGGGTCACAAATTTCTCCTTTTCTCAACTGTGTTCCTTAAAACACGGTTTTAAGGGTGAAAATCCCTCTCGGAAGTAATATAAGCCTTTTGTGAGGTCACTGCATATGAGATAACTATACAAAAATTGATAGCTACTCAGTGCCAAGCACTTGCCATAGAATTAATAAAAATTATTCTATTTACCATTGCAATAAAAAATAACAAATCATGAGGCTGGAGAGGTGGCTCATCTGTTAGGAGAACTTGCTGCTCTTTCAGAGGACCCGCGTGTAGTCATCCATATCAGCCAACTCACAACTGCATGTAACTCCAGCTCCAGGGGAACTGGCTCCCTCTTCTGCCTTCCAAAGACACCTAAACTGACTCATGCAACATACCCATGCAAGAGACACTCAAACATACACAGAAATAAAAATAAAGACAACCTCAAACAGCAAAACCCTAAATGTCCTAGCTGGTAGGAAACCACATGACACAAAATTAAAGTTGCAGCCAAGGGGATGAAATAAAACAACATATTTAGAAATTAGTAGTATGTCATAGATGAAAAACCTTATTACCATACCCTGATTCTAAAGTTAATTTTTACATTTAATCCATTGCTGATAGAATGACCCTGAAGTTCTCATGGCCAGTACGCCTAAGATGTGCCTCAGAAGTGTTGTGTAAGTGAGTGGGCACTTACTTCATGTTGTATTCAATCATTCTCAAAACCATGCAGTGCCTACCTAGAATTCTAGCACCCTGGAGGCTGAGGGGGGTGAGTATCCCAAAGTCGACCTGGGCTATGTAGTGAGACCATCTCAAAAAGTGAAAAGAGGCCGGGCGGTGGTGGCACACACCTTTAATTTCAGCACTCTGGAAGCAGAGGCAGGCAGAGCTCTGTGAGTTCGAGGCCAGTCTGGTTTACAAGAGCTAGTTCCAGGACAAGCTCCAGAGCTACACAGAGAGACCCTGTTTGGGGTGGGGGAAAGAGCCAAGGGAGGCCATGCGGGGAGACATCCCGGAGAGGAAGGGAGGGACAAGAGATAAGAGAAGGGAAAGGGTTAAGGAAGCATGGAAATGAACTGAAATTTCAGATTTTGATCCCAGCATGCATAAAATTAATAGTTACAGATATCTTCATTCAGTTAAGAAGAAAAATTGATCATCTGATGAATGATGGAGAAAAACTGCATTTTATCTTAAACACACCTGGCATTAGGTTTTCTAGTGATTTTTTTTTTCTAATTGTTCACAAAAATAAACTTCGCTAGATAAATGACTTCAGTGAAACAGTCTTAGGAGAAAACCCGAAGACCGATCACACAAACCAGGGTTAATGCAGATCCTAACTAAGAATGGAGATTCAGCTTAAAAACAGTACAACTAGTTACAAATGGGCAAATACGACTTTAAAACATTAGTCTGGAAAAAGAAAATACAGTCAACAGAGGCAACATAGAAATGACACACCTTGAAAGCAGTATGTGCAATAAGGTTAATTCCAGTATTACTCAAGACTCAGGCAAACCAATTAGGAAAAGAAGTAAATCAGAGAATCATGAGCTGAGCATGCGCAGATGCAGAGAGACGCCAAGCCTGCTCTAATGGCGGTGTGCGCACCTGAGCTTCCCCAGCTCAGCTCTGTGAACTGCTTCTTGGGGCCTGTCAGTCAACGCACACAGAAAAGTCTGTGTGTGCCAGGGATTAAAACAACATGATCTTCATCACAGCCATAGACCAAGGCCTCACCCCCTCTACCTGTGCGGATAGACAGTCTGGATATGTGAACTTCAAAGGAGCTGATTAGAACCGGCCTGGAACCCCTCCGCAAGCATCAATGACAGGTGATCATCCAACCTCCAATTCATAGAGGCTGCCTGCTTCATTTTAAACATATTTACTCATTCGCTTGTAATTTCTGTGATGCTGGAGATGAAACCAGAGGCTTTCTGCACTGGGAGATTCTAGACAGGTGTTGTACCCTGGAGCCACACCCCCAGTCCCTGACTGGGGGATTCTAAGTAGGGGCTCCACCACTGAGCCACACTTCAGCCCCTCACTGGGGGATTCTAGGCAGGGCCTCTACCATTGAGCCACACCCTCAGCCCCTCACTGGGGGATTCTAGGCAGGGGCTCTACCACTGAGCCTCACCCCCAGCCCCTCACTGGGGGATTCTAGGCAGGGGCTCTACCACTGAGCCATGCACCCAGCTCTGTTATTTCTTTTTTAATGTAATGAGAACAACTATATCTTCACAGAGTACATCATGATGTTTTGAATCACTTTCTGTGTTAATCAACTTAAGATATTTAGGCCATCCATCATCTCAAATCTTTGTGATGATGGCATTCACACTGTTAGGACAACTTTGTAAACTATGCTTACTGTACATGGAATAGATTATCAACCTTTATTCCCAGTCAACTATAGCTCTGTACCAATGACCTTATTCCCATCATGCCTTTCTCCTTCCCTCCCCAGACACTTCTACTCACTGGCTATGAGAGCTTAGATTTTTGTTTTTGGTTTATTTTTGTTTTTGCTTTTTTAAATATGACGCATCTGAGTAAAATCATGTGCTGTTTGTCTTTCTGTTTCTGTATCTGGCTTGTTTGACTTAATATTATTATTTACATTTATCCATGTGTAGCTCTTTGCACAGCTGAATAGTATTCGTGTGTGTGCATGCGTGTATGAATCACATTTTAAAGAAGGAAGCAAGGAAGTAGGCTTCCATCGAGGCAAGAAGAAAGGCTTCCTCAGTGTACACTTGCAATCTTCTCCCTCCACATTCTCCAAAACAGGAAGGGCTTGTACTTCAGGAGAATTTGAGAGAGCCAATGCATGAGAAAAAAAAAATCCATCTTTGTGCTCTACCCTGGGTATCAAGAAGCTCAGAATTATGCAAAGCTTAACCTGGCTGCCTGTAGATAAAGATGTGACCATCCCCACATCTTGCTTGCTCCGTGCAGTGTCTCCTCAGCTTCTCAGGCCACCACATTTGCCTATGACAAGGTAGAAAATTCACATCCCCCAGCTTCAACCTAGACTCAGTTTATTTACATTCTTGGTGTTATGTGGAAGTTTTTCTTCAGGTCATCACCAGATGCCATCTTAGACGTTGCCTTGTAGCCATAGCAACCAAAGCAGAACATGGTGGTAACCAGGTCTATGGTAATAGACTCAGAGCTATGGCCCCTCCCTGAATCCCAGCTCTTCAATGGCACTATTCCTGGGATACAAGAACAAATGTCTACTCATCTATGATGGGGAACCAATGACAGACCAAAGATAGGATCGATCAAAGTCTCGCTGAGGGACCAATGAGTCTCATTGGGGTTACTTGTAGGAAGATGAATGAGGAGTTTCTTACAGCTCAGAAAACTAACCCTAACCCATATCACGAAAGCCTACCCCAGCATGACTATCAGCTCATGAGAGCTGAGAACCTGAAGCATATTGCACAGCCTGCTCAAGAGGTGGAGAGCGTCTCTTACAGAGAGCTCATGTGGTATGACTCTCTTCTAGGTAGCTTGAGTAATCTCTGCTTCTCGGTGGCTTGATTGATGTCTGTTTGTTCCAGGTGGCCTGGCTGGTCTGAGAGTCTCTCAGAAATACAGAAATCCATGTTGCTTATATGTACTTGGGGAGTGAGGAGCCTAGTGAATCTGGTGAGCTTTGGGGACTCCCTTTGAGTTGTTTACTTCCTGAGCTTTGCAGGATGGAATATTTCACCTAATCTTATACCATCCTGTGTCTTAACGAGGTTCCTTCCCACATGGAATGTTCTATCTCAGAGAAAACTGCTATTCCCCAGTGACCCATATCCACCAGTCAAGCTCTACCATGTAAAGGCTCCAGAGCCTTCCACTATGGTGTCACCAGCTGCAGGTCAAACATTCAAAGCATCAATCTGTAGGGGCATTTCACCTGAAACATTGTTGCTCTGCAAGCTCAAACATATTGCACAGTACATGGGTAACATAGGGACCTCAAGCCAGGTCCTTCCCAGACCCATTGGACAGGAGTTCCATTTGTTATAAGAGAACTTCCAAGAACTTGTCAGGGAGACTGACAGGCCTCCAGCTACCCCATGCTGGCCTAGGGAAGCTGAATGACACAGCTGCTCTGGGGGACTATTAGTTCTGCGCAGGCAAGTGATAGCTTCTGGCACTGTCACTCACTCACCAACCAGCATCACCTTGATTGACAGCACAGATTGTTCTTCAACCTTACACATCATTGGGTATAATTGCTGGGATCTTATTAATTATTGTCATTAAGGCCTCACTCGTGCACACGGCAGTGGCCTTCACTAGGGCTCACCCATCACAACAAAGGGTGCACCTGTGAGCAACAGCCAGAAGCATGACCTCCTGGCATAATAGGCAGACCTGGGGATGGATTGAACCAGGATGGGGCCACCTGCACACTGTGATTGCCAGCAGTAGTGGTGTCTAACACACAGGAAAGTACAAGACACCATTTCACTGCCAAGAATTGAGAGACCACATCCAAAGGGTCTGAACAAGATGAAGAACTCTCATAGCCACCCACACCTTCTTTCTTACAGAATTGCCCCAAGACCAGAACACAGGCAGCTGTAGCTCCTCAGTTCACTCTGTCTTGGAATGCCTATGGTCAAGAGAATTAAGCTGAGCGTGGCTCATTGGCTCACACCTGTAATCAGCCCTCAGGAGGCAGAAACAGGAGGACTGCCTGTTAGAGGCCAGTCTGCCTACAACAAGACCTGTGAACAGAGAAAAAGAAAGGTGGGGAGGAAGTAAGTAAGTTAGTAAGTTAAATGAGGAATCCTCGGTGGTGATTTGTTTAATTTTTATTTTATGGGTTTTTTTTACATTTATTTAAGTGTGTGTGTGTGTGTGTGTGTGTGTGTGTGTGCGCGTACCATAGAACACAGAGGTTGGAGGGCACCTCTGCATCCCCCATCTGTGTTCTGTGGCTTGAAGTTAGGTCATCAGGCTTGGCAGCAATTACTTTTATATCCACTGAGCCATCTTGCTGGCCCTTAACCTTTACTTTTCTAGACAAAGGGGTGACTGAGACTCAGGGGGAAGCTCTACACAACTCAAGCCAGTCTTTCACCAACGAATGAAGTGGGAAAACCACTTCTTCTGCCAAGGAGGGCTTAACTAGATTCACAGAGTCACTGTATTTAAAACGTTAAAGTAGAATGACATTTATTGTGTACGAGCTGTTGCCAACAACCATTTTCTTTTGTTTTTTATTGTATTAATCATTATCTTACCCAAATTCACCCTTAAGCTTTTATTGTGAGGACCGTTGCCACTGCTGGTTTGTCATTTTATTATTATTATCATTTTATTTTATGTGTATGGGTGTTTGGCCTGCATCTGTCTGAGCACCATATACAGTGACCGAGGGAGCCAGAAGAGGGCACCAGATGCCATAAGACTAGTTTTACAGATGGTTGTGATGCCCCACAGGGTTGCTGGGAATTGAGCCAGGGGCCTCTGGAAGAGCAATCAGAGCTCTTAACCACTGAGCCACCTCTCCATCTACTATTGGTTTTGCAAATGCATACAGTTGTCAGCTTTTTTTTTTTTTTTAAAGGCTTCACTGACCAACGTATTTCTTTGCTCTTTCTGAAGTATCATAGTATTATTACCATTTCACACTATCCACACTGTTCTCACCCTGGAATCCAGGCACAAAAAAATAATCCAAAAGCTTCCCAGAGGTATGTGCCAATATAGGTTCTGGCTCTTTCGTTACTTGTTTTGTTGAGCTGTTTTTGTCATGGTCACTCTTTAGAGACAGAGTCTCACTACGTAGCCAGGGTGTCACCTTATGACATTCTTGCCTCTGCCTTCTGGGTCCTGGGGTATGCATTTTTATAGCACCTACAAGAGCCAGGCTAGCTCAAACCCACAGAGTCCCAGGTGCACGGCGTTGTCAGGACAGGGGAGAACGGTGTGCCCTGGCAAGTTTAGTGAGAGCCCATTTGTCCCTTCTTTCACTTCCAGCCCTTCCTTGGGGACAAAGCCTTGTTCTGCTGCATGTGTGTCCTCTACGGTTTAATTGGGGAGAAAGAGGGTCCTCAAAGAACAAGGGAATGGAAGCAAAAGGTGGGAGGGGGTTTCCTTACGTGTCAAGACCAAAGTTCCAGATACAGCCCTTCAGATGTGGTTTCCGGGCTCAGAACGGACTACACCCAAAGTTAAAACCGTGTATTGCAGCTGTGTGTAGGGAAGATGGCCTTCCTGGGTGCCATGTTGATAGCCTGCATTTGTTCAGGCTTCCTGTGGTTTTGCTGTGATGTTTTACATATCTCTGTCTCTATCTCTATCATCTCTATCTATATTTCTCAGAGTCAAGGATAGACCCTTTCCCCCATTATACCAAGAACATTCATGTAGGAGATGCTGTCTTGAACTAGTTAATCTGCTATTAGGGCTTAATGAAATGAAATTCGCCTCAGGAACCAAGCCTATGACTAGGACAGGAGCAGGGCTCGAAAAGCCAGTCATCAGGGCCCTGAGGTGAATGTCCCTGACCTATATGTGGATCATGAACATTAAACTTTATCCTGGCTTCTCCAGAACCTGGAATGTCCAGGATTGAGGCTCAGCACGCTGCAGTCCCTGGAGTTCGGATGCACGTGCCTGGGGAGAATCAATGTTCATTGTTCTGAAGTTCACACTTGGGATACATTTCAACCAAACCCTTTAACTAGGGCTGCTAGAAAGGAAGCAGAGCAGCAGGCGTCATTGGGTGGGCTCTGGGTTGCTTCGCTATGTGTGTGATGGGGATTATAAGACTTGAAGGCAGAACTGGAGAACACTATCTGGTCAGGACTGTACTGCTGGGTAGCTGACCCTGTGCTGAGGTGTGATTTTCCGGGACAGGGCTTTCATGAACAGTTCGTCCTCCAAAAATGAACTTTTCAGTCATTCCAAGTGGATATGATAAACCAGACCTGGTCACACAGGGCAGGGGCTCTGATAATGGAGATATTGGCTTTCCCAAAACCAGTAATGTCAACACACCTGCTGGGATTATCCAGAAACCTTGTCAGTTTAACTGTTTGTCATTAACACAGGGACCGGTGTCTTAAAAAATCGAAAATTTTCTGCTATACAGGTGGAGTAATAGAACTCTGGCCCAGGTAGGGTAAAGACCAGAAGAATCTATGAGGCAAAGCTCACTGAATCCTTGTGATGTCTTGGGGATACAGTGTTGACATCTTGTCTCTGACCAAATATGGAACAGAACTAGCTAAGAGGAGGAAGAATCCACTTTGGCTCACACTCTAAGAGGATTTAGTTCATGACCACTAGGCTCCGTCTTAACTTTTCCTTGGGAGATGGAAGTTATTGCCCCATGACCCTAACTGGGCACCGGCAATAGGTCAAAGTAGGATTTCACTAAAGCCTGTTCTTGAAACCCGTGGTTTTGAGGGTTTCCTCACAGAGCACCAGTGAAGGATTGCCTACAGGATCTTGAATGACCCTATAACCTCTATCACCACAAAGCCCCATCCCACCATGAAAGAAAGGCAATGTCCTTCTTTAATCAGCCATTCACTTCCACACATAGTCTATCCTCTCCCAGCATTCCTTGAAGCTGGGGGCAGGGAGTAAGAGCTGGAATCCCATGGGACAGTCTTCTGCCGAATCGCCTTTACCATAGACTGGGGCACTGCTATAGTATTCTGATGGAGTTGCCATGGCTACAGGCAGGGTAAAAGGTGATATCCAACTAAGCCTGCTGTGATGCAGAGCACACCAGAGCCAGATGCATGAAGCAATAGCTGTTCACACCATGGTAGGCAGGAAGTCCTGACCACAGGAAGAAGCAAGGGGGAGATACACCCAAAGACAAACCCCCAGAGATGCACTTCCTCCGGTGAGGTCCACACCTCACAGTAAAGCCACACTATGACCTCCTCAGTGGGTGAGTCATTCACCAGTGTCCTCGAAGTCTAATGAAGATACTATTGCAGATATGCCTAGAGATGTACTCAACCAATCTAGGTGTCTCTCAAGCCAACCAGGTAGAACATCAAATATGCCCACCACTCATTGCTTGAGAGCAGATGAGTTTGCTTTTGCTGGGCCTATTAGCCTCCGTGTGTGGTGTCCAACCTTCACACTAGAGACAAGGTGAGCCATCTTGAAAAACCTTTGCCCCTTCTTCCCAAGGAAGACAATGGCTTCTCAGATATGGAAGTATGTTCTGAGCAGACAGTGTTCAACATTACCTACAGTGGCAGAGAGAAAACCCATAAGAGACAGGAGAAGACAGAAAGGGTGAGGCCTGAGCAGAAGGACCATGCATCACAGAAGTCGCAGGCAATTCCAGGGTACTGACAAAGGTACATGGCGAACGCCAAAACTCATGTGAGGATTTTAATAGCAGCATTCCTAGTTATGACTAGCAAACATAATTAGGTACTAAATTAAAATGTTAATATTCCTTAGACCAACTAAGCAGTTGCGGTGGTAACCGCGGGCTCCTGGGAGGGCAGCAGAGGGGCTACTTAAATGGACGGAGGGTTTCAAAGAGTTTTGCCAGAAGATTCAGGAAGTTGTTTCTCAGCAGTGTCCGGAGAGGTCCAAACACACATCTTGGGTGGTGATATTCTTCCTCTCTTAGTTGTAACTAGAAAACCTCAAAATGAAGCAGCCCTCGAGCAAGAAATGAGAACTGTGGTTTGCATTGGTAACACATGCTACCAAGCAATGAGGAGAAGAGCCGGAGAGGGCCGTGTGCAAAGGCCGGAGTTTGCAGGGGGAGGGGCGTCCTGGGCTCAGACATAACTTTTTTCTCTAGCAAAAATGAAAGGAAAGGGTCTCGCTAAGGTCTCTTGAGATTGGGACTTATCTATTTATGCCTCCATTTCATCCGAAAAGAGTCCGAGGCGGGGCTTACCTGTCATCTGAAAGAAAATTAAAGTCACTTCTTAAAAGGGGCCAGAGGAAATTGAAGTAATGAGGAACGAGAAAGAAAGGGGTTAGGACAGAAAGAGAGAGGGGGAGGGGGAGAGAGAGAGAGAGAGAGAGAGAGAGAGAGAGAGAGGGAGGGAGGGAGGGAGAAGCGGAGGGAGGAAAAGAGAGAGGGAGTGAGGGGGAGAGAGAGAAGGAGGGACGGAGGGGGAGGAAGGGAGGGAGTGAGGGAGACAGACAGACAGACAGACAGAAACAGAGGGAGAGTGAGGAAGGGAGACAGAGACAGACAGAGAGAGAGAGAGAGAGAGAGAGAGAGAGAGAGAGAGATTTCAGTTCCATCCTGAAGTCCAATCATTTTTTTTTTCTTTTTGCCCAGTCTTAAACAGGACACAGTTTTCCTTTGAATATTTCTACAGGCATTGGTAGTCACCCTACATGACTTCCATTTCTTTGGACTTCGTACAAAAGGTAAGTTTCCATACTGAGCGATACTAATTAGCCAGGGCCATCTCCAGCTCAGAACAAAAGTGAATCTATTATCAGCCCAAAAGTGAATCTATTACCAGCTGTGGGAAAAAAGTCCCAGCTCCCCCAAACCCCAAAACATGTAAGCTCAGCATTTTAACTGGCTGGAGTAAACGCCATTATTTTCATTAATGGAGCTCATTTTTATTTTATTGGGCTTTTTTACTATCAGATTAAAAGCATGTTTTTATTGTTGGGTTTTTTTTTTTTCTAATGTAATCTTGGATGATGTGCTTAGAATGAATGGAATAGTTATTGTTTTAATTATTTTTTCATTTTGTGTTTTTATTTCGTTTGTTCTTTTTATTTACTACTTTTAAGTTTGCCATAATAATGTGGACTGGGAATCTTGGAGGCCTTTAGTTAGCATCTCTGCCGTAGTGGTTTCCATCTGTTAAAGACTACAGGACAGGAAATGGCTAACAAGATGCTGATGCTAACAACCCCATGTCAAAGCCCAGCCTTGTGGATGAGAGTAAACAGGACCGGAGGTGGGCCAATGAGGCTGTGGAAGGATGGAAGGATCATAAATCTATCCTTCAGGGCTATTTCTCTCTCTCTCTTTCTCTCCAGTTGCTCTAGGCTGCCCAGGCTCACTAGATAAAAGAGCCTCAAGGCAGTGAAATGGACCAGGAGTTTCTTTCCCCATGAGTCACACTTGAGGGAGAGGGAGGCCAGATTCCAAGGAAGCACCTGGGAAGACACATGGGCTCCATCCTGGTTGCAGCCACAGCTGCACATGGGCCCTGGGTTCTGGGTTCCATCTCTGCACTTGCAAGGGAAGAGGAGAAAAGCAGGAGGCTTTTCTGAGAAGTCCAGATACCTCCACAGGCCAATATGCTTAAGGGACAGAATCAAGGACAGGTGGAATGTGAGACATGTAGAGAAATCTAGTCTGTGGCTTTGCTTTCCAGGAACAAACTCAAAGCACCCAGGGGACTTTGCAGGCATCTTAGAAGCCCAAACTCCAGGCTGGCATCAGCAAGAATGTGAATGAAAGTGGAGGATATTTATGCTAAATGAAACAAAGTAAAATCGAATGAGCTCATTTACATATAAAAAATCTAAGAGCATCCCAGTAACGGAGAGTGACCTGGCTCTTGGCAAGAACAGATTGGAAGCTGTTGATAAAGGGTACAGCATTGTAGCTCAGGGGATCAATGTCTAGAGAGCTAGCATCTGCATGAGGGCTGGGTTTAAAAGACTATGTTATATAATGGGAATTTTCTAGAATAGATGTGGGGTGTTTAATCATGCGTGCATAACCATGCAGGGAGATTAATATGTTAATTTGACAATCATTCAGTATTTCACACTATATGTGTGTATCAAAAGTATGGAGGGATAGATAGATGGAGAGAGAGAGAGAGAGAGAGAGAGAGAGAGAGAATTACAAGCACAATGTGGGGGTGGAGAGATGGCTCAGCAGCAAAGAGGACTTGCCACTCTTTGCAAAGAACCTGAGTTCATAACTACCTGTAACTTCAGCCCCAGGGAACACACACACACACACACACACACACACACACACACACACACACACACACACATCTTTAAGAACACAAATTAAGCAGCCAGAGTGCAACTAGCAGGCTGAGGCAGAGGATTGCTTGTGCAAATACAAGGGACAGCCTGGGCTTTATAATGAATTCTAAGCCAGCCTGAGCTATGGTGTAAGATCTTGTCTCAAAGCAAGAACAGGAAGTATAAGACAAATAAATACCTGTAACTTCCTGATCAAGATTCACTTGATATCAGCATGTGCCCAAACCTGTATTTTCCCGGGGTCTGTTCCCTTCAGTGGTGGGATTCTGGCATCTGCTGACTCCCTGCCATAGCTTGAATGTATTCCCCCAAATCCACAGGTTGGAAACTTAAACCCTACTGTTGAAGAGTCAAGTGTCATAAGGTGATTGGGCCACCAAGAGTCTACCTTCATGAGTAGGTAATGCCATTATTGAATTTGTCATCACTGAGTAGGTTTAATATAAACTTGTGTTTAGTCCCATCTTATACTCCCACTTTCTCCAATCTTCCCTTTCCCTCTCGCCTTCTATCAAGAGACTTTGGAAAAGTAAGAAAGTTCCTTCAAGTTACCAGCACCTCAAATGGGACAATGTACTCTCCAGAGCCAAGACCCAAAGATAACTCTTTTCATAAACCCATCTTTGGAGATTCTGTTCTAGCAATGGACTACAGTAGTCTTCTTGCCTTCCTGTAGGCCCCTGCTTGTAAGAGATGTTCCTGAACTAGGATCCAGCTTCCCTGACTCCCTGGCCTCTTGATTGAGGTGTAGCAAAGAACTCAATTCATAGTGCTACTCCATACAAAGGGCTCCTTCAGAATAAAGTTGGAACCAACTGTTGCCTGACCCTCCTACCCTCTGTATCTCACCCTTTCCCACTCTGGCCCATTTGCTCTGGTCCAGCTTCCCTTCAAGGGAGACGAGACTTCTTGGAGCATCCTCAATTCCTTGGGTCTCTCTTCAAATAAGGAACGTTCAGAGAGAACACAGCCCAGCCTGACTCCCCTGTATTTGCAGCCCTTTATTTCTCTCCTCTTTGAATCACCCATGCTTTTGAGTGTGCTTTCATACTTGAGAATGAGTAGATAAATAAATGGATATTTTATCCCCAGCGCAACAGCCTTGGAAACTTAGTAGGTAGCCAAGAGATGTTTGTTGGGAAATATCAAGTGCAGTTCTTAAGGCATTCTTTCCTGATAGGATGAGTCCCAAGCATACAGTAGATATTAATAAACTCCTGTAGTTTAGGGATGTATGAATCTCCAGAATTACCTGACCAAGGCTTTGTTTATTGTCACATGTTCCAATGAATGAGGAGATAGTTTAGAAGACCACTTTTCTAAGCAAACATAAGGTGCATTGTGTTTGAATCATCATAAAGGGGAACCGGAGAGGTAGCTCAGTTAACAAAGCATTTGCCACACTAATATGAGGACCAGAGCTGGAGTGCCCAGAACCCATATAAAGCCTGGTCAGACATGGTGGCTGCCTGCAATCCCAGAATTCAGGAGCCAGATGCAGGGCATTTTCCAAGTGATCTAACTAGCTAGAGTAGCCAGAGCAAGTGAAATCTAGGACCAGCAGAAGGCCATATAGATGAAGTATTATTTCCAAAGATTGGCCAGGTACTCAGAAGGCACCAGTGAATGAGGACTTCTCTGCATATGTGTTCCAAATCCATACCTGTGTGTGTGTGTGTGTACATACACACACACACACACACACACACACACACACACACACTCTCTCTCTCTCTCTCTCTCTCTCTGCTGGAGAACCTCCAGCCACCTCCTTACGCTCATGTGTGCTGTAAGTCTGGGATTTAATGGCTGGGCTTATCTAGTGCGACATTCCTCAGGCTCCATTTTTCATTAAGCAATTTTTAAAGAGTTTTATGGCCCCGTGAACAATAATTTTTTTTAGTGAAAGCAGACTGAATTGTAAGTGGTGGTAATTACACCAAACTAATTGTAGGCAAAATTAGTAAGAGGTCAGACCATTTGGTGGCAAAAGAAAATATACGCCAGGATCACACCTCAAGTGATCTCCAGGAAATTAATCCACCAGGAGAACAAGAGGAATCTTTGCATATCACCAGAGGCCTTCTCCCAAATCATGTGTGTGGACTAAGATTCCCTCTTTGGGGTCGGTTCCTTTTAGATGCCCAGGCAGCATTCGGTAGCAGAACCAAATGGAGATCAAGGGATGAATGTCTGCTTCCACTTGAGTAGGATGCTGGATTGCTGGATTTTGTTCACTCTGCAGCCCACCCAAATGCACCTTGAACTCTTAGTCTTAAATTATGTCCCTACTGAGCAGCTGGGACCACAGGCATACATCATCACTCCTGGCACTGTGGGCTTCCCCCACATCATCCCCTCTACCTTAGCTTCCACAGCTTCACTCCCAGATGCCCAGTAGCCATCTGCAATCATCTTTGTGCTTTTCTCTCTGGAACTCCCCTCCCCGCACTTCTCCATCCACCTGAATAATTCCTTCCACACAGCTCTGGCATCAGTCTAGGGAAACAAGGAACACTGCTACTCAGTTCTTTCATGGGCTGGGTGTCCTGGCTCTGTCCCTCATCCTTATATACATCTTTTCTATGTCAGGGAGGCACAAGAATAGATAAAGCATCCCAGGAACCCATCAACCAAAGGTGGAACTTAAGATCAAGTAACAAGGGGGCATCCTTGTGGTGCTCAAAGTGGGCACCTGGTAGGTATTGATCAAATAAATTTGTGGCTTCTCCTATCCCAATGCTGCCTTGTCACACATATGATTGTCCTTAGACAGCTTTCTCTGTATAGATAAGCAGGGCTAACGGAAAGGTAGCGACTGCCTACCATGCTGTCCTCCTTGAATCTAGAACACTTCACTGCTGAGGAGTTGGGATAATAATTGAATAACTTAATCAAGAAAAAGAAAGCTCAAGGAAAGAGGAGGAGGCAGAGAAGGAAGAAACCCAAGAGCAAAATATGACTGTGACCCAGGTTTGCATTCCTGAATACCCAAGAAACAGCAGCTCTACAGAGCTCTTGTGGGCTCTGAGTAGACAAAATTGCCAGGGAGAAAAACCCAGTGTGAAGTTCAAGTTTGAAGAGAAACAACATGGCTGCAGAGATGCAGAAGGCTCTGAAATCTTTCTGCAGAGGTTTCAGCCAAGTAGCTATGAGAAGGGCCCTCAGAGGTACAAAATCTAAGAAAAATAGTCCTGGCATCTAATTACAACAGTGCCGTTTGCTGCTTTTATCTGTAATTGGACCGTATAGTCTTTCATTCTAATTTACTTTACATCTAAACTGTGGTAATCAAGACAAGCAGAACAGAATGCTCTCTAACTGGCTATCTCACTGACATCCGTTAATGCGTAATTATAACAACTAAATTAAAGATGCGACTGTAAAGAGCTGGAACATCGGTTTCGAGGCATTTAATTCTGGGGAAAGGAGCCGAGATTTTAAATCCTAAGTGAGAAAATCAATATTCCGTCTCATTATATTGATATTGCTAAACAGATTAATGAAATTAAGTATTTGGTTGTGTTGCCTTTCTTTCTCCCAGTGTCCTCCTGGAGCAATGATGGTTTGTAATGAAGGAGCTCTTCAGGGGAAGAAGTCTAAATTGAGAACCAATTTATACAGCGAAATTGGGAGATAGCTAATCTCGCTGATAGAGCAAGGGTTTTCTTCTGATATGGCTGCGTTGTTTAGATAGGTATCATGGATCTAGACTTGTGTCATCTTGGGGAAGAAAAACAAATTCAGCTGAAAGAAAAAGGAAAGAACCACCTTCCTGCTTCTTTTGGCCCCACATGTCAATGAGGTCCAGCTCAGCATCATCTATGACCACTCTACTGTAGTGTGAGCATCCTTGTATCTGTGTAGACCAATGGCCTCACGGTTTTTGCCAGTCTGAAAGAGATTAGCCATGATGACACAAAGCGAAATGGTCAGTGGGAGGCTGTCTATGCATGGTCAAAATAGGAGGTCTCCAAACGTGCTTGGTGATTGGAACCAGGAGATGAAGTCCTATGAAGAAGCTGCTGTTTTGAGTTTGACAACAAGACTCGAAAGCAGAAGGAAGACACACTCTTCCTAGGCACATTAGAATTGAAGGGGACTTAACAGAAACTCCACATCACTTATTTGTTTATTTACATGTTCATCCAGTTATTTAGAAATATGCACAGTTGTTCAGCCTCACTCCTAAGCCTAATGTCTAAGGTCACAGAGAACTCAAAAACATGCATAAAACTGGACAAAGATGCCAGTATCATCCATCATGAAGATCCTGTCCCTAAGTCCTAAGGCCGCAGAGATGTACCAATCTACGGAGTCTTTGGCCATCATTCACCAATGGTATATCCTTGGTGGCTGAGAGTGAGAAACCAGAGGCCTTCAGTGGGGAAAAATGCTGCTTCTGGAGACACAGACAAAAATGACACTCAGGACATGCCCTGAGGTCTCACCATTGATGAAGCCTGGGTGACACAGGTTTGAAATGTCCCGTCGACAGGGAGGAACACAAAGCCAGGGAGACCCATTTAAAGTAGAAAGTGGAGACATGCTCTTCCAAATGATAGAACCAAGAGTAAAGAGATTTAATTAAATTTATCTTTGCTTTTTTTAAAAAAAAAATGTTGAAACTGTTGTTTTGCTTTTATCATCATTTTTTGTTTGTTTTGTTTTTTCCAGATTCTCAGGGTCTGCCCCAAGCTCCTCAAACACATGCTGACACAGAGTCAGGATAAAGATGCCCTGGAGGTGGTGTGAACCTTACAGGCCAGGTAGAGGTCACCAGTGTACCATGCAGGGCCAGGCAAGGCTCTAATTAGACCAGGGCTACTGCCTCTCAGAATACAAATGCCTGTTGTCCCTCCCACCAGACATGCCCTAAGCTGCACAAACGAAGTCAGATAAAAAAGCTTCTGGTAGGTACTGGCCCACTGAAACAGAAGTGGGGGCTTGGCACCATCCTGGCTGCTCTTAGATAGATAGATAGATAGATAGATAGATAGATAGATAGATAGATAGATATTAGATAGATATATAGATGTATTGATGGATAGATAAATAGGTAGATAGACGATAGATTGATAGATATTAGATAGATAGATTGAAGGATGGATGGATTGGCAGATAGATAGATAGATTATAGATAGATAGATAGATTATAGATAGATAGATAGATTATAGATAGATAGATAGATAGATAGATAGATAGATAGATAGATAGATAGATAGATAGATAGATAGATGATAGATGTAGCTTGTCCTTCCCATCTTGTTCACACAGCTTCAGGAACACCTGTGAAGTAAAATCCTGCACAAATCCTGATTTCTGTGTAGTTGCCTCAAGACTAAGCAAGGCAATTAAACAACTCTGTCTGCTAAGAACTTTTGACTCCTCTGTTTGGAATAGTCAAAAGCACTATCTACAGGACAGTACCAGTCCCATGAGCATCACTCTATAGGTTTAGCATGAATACACATCCATTCAGACATGCATAGAGGATCTGCCCTGTGGGGATTGGGTTTGGCTTTGAGGTCTGTGGACCAACTCCCCGTGGTGTAGTTTCTTTGCAATGTCTGGCCTGTTTGCACTTTGCCAGAGAACTCACTGCATTGAGGACACAGAGCCAACCACTGTGTGAGGGCTACAAGGCCACAGAGCATCACTGTGCTCACTCACCTGACTTGAAACAAATGGCTCATAACATGCATAGAAAACACAGAAGCCATCAGAAGAAATGCTGTGGGTTGGGGCAGAGAGAAGGGGATGCATGTGAGGGAAGCCAAGGCTTGAGGATCGTCTTTGCTTTCAACCTGATCTGTGCACAGCTGCCTCTTCTTCTCAACCTTGTGTTTTTATGCTGGATATCAAACCAGACCCATTGCACCGCCAGGTCAGTGGTTTTAAAAATAGCTGTCATGTAGTGGGTGAGTTGTGGGTGGGAAGAGTGGTCCAGTCAGCTGTCAGACTCATGAAAGCATCAGAGGTCAGAGGTCAGAGGTCAACTGGTGAACAGACTACTAGGTAGAATACACACACACACACACACACACACACACACACACACACACACATACACACACACTTCCATCGAATGACCAGCCCCTGACAGTTGACCAAGACCACAGTTGTGGTTGGGTCACATGATTCTTCACTTTTACTCTATTCATAGGGGCTTCTTTGCATGGTGGTCTCAACACAGGACTGAGGTCAAATGTTCAATGCTCTTCAAGTCTCTCTAGTCCATGTTTCCAGCTATCTCAGGGATTAAATCAAATCCTCAAGCAGCAAGCTCTCTTAACTACTGAGCCATCTCTCAGGTCCTTTAGGTTTTTAAATGTATTATGTTTTAGTGGGCATAAAAACATAATGGATTTTATTATGTCATTTTGATACAAGTACATCATTGTACTTTGCTCTTATTCACCTTCTCTTACTTCACCCTGTCCTTCTACAGGTCCATTTCACCCCACAAGTCATTCCCTCTTCTGCTAAGAAATGCTATTTAAATACAGAGATACAGGATATAAGAAGGAATGTGGGCAATGTGAATGAGAAAGATGATAAAGTTAGAGGTAGAAAATGGCAATACAAATGGTATTTATAAAGATAAGAAGTGACATGTCATATGGATTGAGCATCAATTCACCAAGAAGACAGATGCATAACCCTGTGGAATGTGAATACAATGAAGCTTCAAGTCACAGTGAACAAATGTTGACAAAAATGAATAGCAGAAATAAATTAATTATAATGGAAGACTATTATTTCTAGTAGTTGCTAGAAGAAGTAGACAAATGATATCTAAATAAAAATGCCATCTGAATATTACCAACCAATTTAACCTACCAAGCTGCATGAAACACTCCACCCAAATACATAATGAGTAGGTGAAACATTCCCCTACACAGACTGTCTATTGAGAGGTTAAAGAAGATTTAGTAGATGTTAGGCATTAAAATAATATTTCTCTGTCTACAAAAGAATTTTAATTATTAGCACTAAATTTGATATCAACAGGCAAAAATATGTATTTTAAAACTCCATTGTATTTGGAATTAAAAATCTTCTAAATACCCCATACTTCAAAGAAGAAATCACAATACAAATTATAAAATGTTTTTAAGTGGACTAAAAACAAAAAAATTTTTAAGATCTGTGGGATCTATCTAAAGAAGCACTTAAGGTAATTTTATAGTTTCAATCTTTTATATTAGAGAAGTAGAATTTTAAAAAAGAAAGATCTAAAATTTTAATTTAAAAGAATTAATCCCACGAATATTAATAGAAGAAATCTATAAAAACCAATAACATATTGCTCCTTTGAAATGACAAGCACAACTGAAAGGCTCACATTGATCAAAAACAATGCAAATAGCGGAAATAAAAGGTGAGACATTACCACAAATCCTACAGACACCAAGAGAATACTGCATAGATATGTCAATAAATTGTCAACTCTGTTGAAATGGAAACATTTTTGAAACATCTAATTATTCAAGTACATCCAAAATACAAAGAGACTATAACCAGTCTTGTACTTAATACAGGAATTAAGTTTATCATTAAAATGTTTCCTTAGACAAAGATTTGCAACCAGGTGGCTTTACTGGTAAATCTTATCAAATCTGTAGAATAAGTAATATAAATCTTTCACAACCTTTTTTTAATTTTTTATTGATTTTTTTTACACAGGGACTTGATTATGTAGGCTACTCTAAAACTAACATTTCTTTTTTTTTTCTTCAAATGGAGCTTCAATTTCCTTAAAAAACAATAAATAAAACTTGTTGGATTTGTTTGGTATAGATTTGAACCAATAAATCAATTTGAGAAGAATCAATATCCTGAAGATTGAGAATCTCAGCCCATGGTGGTACAAAACCTGTAATCTCAGCATTTTAGGGGGATAACTAAAGCAAGAGAAAAATACAAGAGAAAAAAAATACAAAATAGCACTAGGGTCACATCAAAGAAGTCTTTGTTATCCCTTGTTGCTGTTGTTCCATTTTGTTTTTCTATAAATGGGGACTATTACAGAGACCCTGATCAAAATGCAGAGACTAAGAGACCCTAGGGTGCCCTACATCTTAGGCTCAAGGAACAGTGTGGAAGAGGGCGTGAAATTTGTCTATGGACCAGAGGGCCTGGACAGCAGCTGCAAGATAGTATCTTCTAAACATGAAAGGAGTGTCACACTCATGAATTCTCAAAAATATGGCTGCCTAAACAAGGCCTGCATAATGACAACACCAGCTGACAATGCCCCACCTGTAGATGAAGAGCTACAGGCAATCGATGGCTACTAGAGAGGGAGAATCCATTTTCTCCAGGGACAAGGCCTCCTAGTAGGTCAGCTCTAAACACCACATGAGCAATACTAAACAAACTCAGTGGGCTCTCTCTCTCTCTCTCTGTGTGTGTGTGTGTGTGTGTAAAATGATAATTAAAGAAGAAAGGGGCATAAATTTGAGAGGGGATGGGGAACACTGAGAAGGAGAGAGGAGAGTTAGTATGGAGAGAAGACAGATGAAAATTATGTAAACATAGCTCTCATGTATAAAATCCTAAAAAAAAAATTAAAATTTCCAGATGTATTAAAATAAATGAGGTATTGCAGTCACTATTTGAGTGTGAAAGGTCCCCTGTTGGCATGTATTTGAACACTTGGTCCCCAGGTGGTGCTGTTTGGGGAGTCTGTGGAACCTCAGAGCAGGGTGGCAGGAAAGCCTCTCTAGCCGTGAGCGTATTCCAGACATCAGTCTGCTACTCCTAGCTGTCCAGCCCTGCCACTTCCGGCCCAATCCCCTCCATGCCCCCTTGCCATGCCTTTGTTTTTGTTGCCATGGGAGTCCACATCTCCAAAGTCATGATCTGAAATGAACCCTCTCCCACTTAAGTTGCTTCTCTCAAGTGTTTTGTCACAGAACAACAAAAATGGCACAGTGTTTCTTTATATAAAAATGCCAAGATCATTGGAACAGATTAAAGAGTTCAGAAATTGATCCATGTCTATCAAGTGAGTGGATTTTTTGATAAAAGCGTCAAAGTGACAGTCTTATCAAAATATTAGTCTTTAAATAGGAAGTTCTGAATTATTTCTCTGTCTATACAGGAAAAAGAAAACTCTGAAAATAAAACCAACCATTTTGCTCCTACTTCCAATACTTCCAACCACAGAAGATATTTCAGAGTAAACTGCAGCCCTGGATTCTAGAAAAAAAAGTTTTTTGACATGAAGGCAAGAAAATAAATAAATAAATAAATAAATAAGCTTCCCAAAGCAAATCTAAAACTTTTGCATATAAAAGAAAAATTAAATATTGAGCTCATCAAAACAGAAAAGTTAAGGGGAGGAGAGGGGTGGCTTAGTGGTTAAGAGCACTGGCTACTCTTCCAGAGGACCCAGATTCAGTTCCCAGCACACACATGGTGGCTCACAACCATCTGTAACTCTAGTTCCAGGGGATCTGACACTCTCTTCTATACTCTGCAGAAGCTCTATGCATGTGATACACATACATACATTCAGGGAAACACTAAAACACACAAAATAAATTTTAAAAAATTTTAAAAGAAATTGCAATAAACTAATGTGATGACCGAAGACAAAGAAGAATTGGTAAAGAATTTGTATCTAGAATATATAAAGTCCTCATTAGACAAACAGCATGCTATAGTTGAATAAAACATTTGATTATGTAAGAAAGCTAAGCTAGAGAAATGGTCATTATACACAAAAATACTCAACATCAATAATTATCAGGGATGTCAACATCAACAATCATCAGGGACATTCTAAGACGCCCAAGGTACCACTTCAAACCTTAAGAGCACCATGGTGGAGACAGCTTAGATTGTGCTGTGCGGCCCGATGACTCTTACAGAGCTGGCACTGGTGGCATGTGAGGAAACTCCCAGGCCTTTGGAAGCCAGTCCAGCACCCCGCTCTCCAATATCTAGAGAAATTAAACACAAGAAGACTCCCATGCACACTATGAGTAACAACCCCAACTGTACAAAGAGGAGCCATGGCAGCTGCCTACCCGCAGCACAATACACAAAAGAAACTATTCTCATCCAACAGCTTTGCCACTCAGCCACAGTATGAGCAACCACTGGCAGAGACAGCAGAGAGGACGAATCTCAAAAATACTCTCCTCCAAAAAAAAAAAGGGGGGGGGGGGAAAGAGACAGACAAAGAAAGGAATGATCGCTGTGTGGTTCCATCCGCATAAATTTCCAAATAAAAACATTACAAAAAAAAAAAAAGTGTGTGTGATCCAGAAGTTAATGGTTGCCTCTAGTGGGAGAGCAAGAATTTGCTGAGGAGGGCCATGAGAGGCTTTCTGGAATACACCTATGCTCTGTGTCTTCCTATGGATGTGAGCCACTCACTAGGTGTATGTTCCAAAGCTGATCTAACTGTCTGACCCACCCACCTCCTCGTTATTTATATATTGCTAAGACATTTAAACTCTTTGGTGATTGCTTTCTCTCTTGCTGACAATCTCCTGTTTCCAAATTGTGGTTCTCCAAAATGATGTCATGTCTCTGACCATGCAAGAATGTTTTGCAGCTGCCAGAGAATAAAACGGTAAACTCCAGGCTGATTGACTTTTTACTATTCCTCCTCCTCAAGAGGATGCAGCAAAAGGGTCAAGAGACTAAGTCTAGCCTGGGCTATGTGGTAAGACTGTATCTCAAGGTAAATAATATTAATTCAATTTTCTTTGCCCCAAGCAGCATTCTCTTATACCTGCAATATTGCATTATGGAAAAAAATTAGATGAGCAAGTGAGATGGACTCTCATACAAATTCGTAGCTTGGTGTAGGTCCCAGATGAATGGATGCACCAGCTCTCATAAAGATGGACAGATAAAACACATTTGTCTGAGTGGTTTGAATGCCTATGTAGTTTGGAAGGTTATTAATATTTTATTAAATTTTGATGTGGTTGATTCTAGCTCTAAGTGCTAGCTGGTTCATACACTTAAAACAGTGAAAGCTGACTGAAATAGTGAATTCACTGTATTCAATCAACAAGGTTCAGCCCAGTTTTCTTTCCTGTCCAATGAAGATCCTGTCTTAATTCTTAAACTCCAGGCTCCTGGGCAGAGGAAGTCCTAAACAGAGAAAGTAAGAAGAAGTATTCGAGAGGTTCATTGTAGAAGGCATTTTGAGTTGCTGTGATTAAAAAAAAAAAAGTCATAACCAAAAGCAACATATAGAAGAGAGATCTTATTTGGGGTTATGGTTCCAGAGAGAGAGATAGACACAGAAACAGAGAGAGAGAGAGAGAGAGAGAGAGAGAGAGAGAGAGAGAGAGAGAGAGAATCTATAACAGTAGTGGCATGGCACCAGGGAGCCAAAGAACTAAATAGAGAGATCACATCTTCAACCACACATGAAGCAGAAGAGCGAACTCATTTCCTCCACCTCCCAAAGATTTATAACTTCCCCCAAACAGCACCGCGGAGTATGGACTAAGTGTTCAGATACATGAGCCTATGAAGGATGCTTCCCCTTTCAACCAGCACAGACACCGTTATGGTTTCAGCAGTGCACATCATGCAAGGTGGGATTCACAAAATTCCGACCCCGATCCCCATCCCTGATGGTGAAAACCTAACAGATTTCCTGAGAGCAGGAGAGAGAAAGAGTCCTATTGGGTTTGAAGAAGTGACATTGAATCTGAGTTCCTTTCACATAAGCTTTCCAACTTCACTAAGCCATAGTGTGAGAGGACCAGAAAATGATGGAGAAAATAGCTCAGGGGCAGAGAGCTTGCTTTCCACACATGAGACTATGGGTTCAATTCCCAGCACACAAAACAGAGACCCCTGGGAAATCAATGTCTGGATTCTTTTTAAAAATATTTGTTTTATGTTTAACTATGTGTGGGGACTGGGTACACATGCATGCAGGTGCCTTGGCCAGAGCTTCTGGAGCTAGATTTATAGGTAGTTGTGAGCCACCCAACATGGGTGCAGGGAGCAAAACTCAGATCCTCTGAAAAAATAACATGTGTGTGCTCTTAACCATGAGCCATTTCTCCAATACAGTATCTGAATTTTTAAATAGGAAAAGCAAAATAAGAGGTTTAGATGATGTTCTACTTTTTTTTTAATTTGTTTGTCTAGATTTAGATTTATTTGGTTGATTTTACCTGTGTGTGTGTATGTATGTATGTATAAGTACATAGTCACTTGGGACTAGAGATTAGGCAGTTATGAGTCAAATAACATGGGTACAGAGAACTGAATTCTGATCTTCTAAAAAATACAGCCAGTGCCATTTCTCCAGCCATGTGCTCTGTTTTTGTATGAGAATTCCAGCAGGGATTCCATCCCTTATTCTCAATAGGAAAACACACACCAGGGACCCAGAAGTCTATTTTATTATGCCAGCAAATCCCTCCACCCTCATACTCCATTAAGGAATGAAAATTAACTTCCTATATGAAGAGAAGTTGGTAACAGGCTATTTGTGCTAGGTAACACCTTCATATGGTTTGGCTCAGATTTTAGTGTCTCCTGACGTTTTATGTGTGTAGGTAAGGTCTTGTATAGGTCAAAGTCAAGTCGTGTACTCTTGATGATGGGGCCTGGTGGGTCATCACGGACTCTGACATGAGTCACTGACCATGAGGTGGCCCAGCAGGGGTCTTCATCAAAGCCTGTGTAATCCTTCTTGGCCTTTAAACTTCTGGGATGTGGAGCTAAGTGAAGAACTTTGCAGGTATCCACCCTCAGCCACTCTGTCATCGTCATGGAAGACTAGCTGGTGCACAAGTTCACAACCAATGTCTGTCTCTTGAGAATCTATTAGCCGTCAACCCTTGCTCCTTTAAAATACACTAGGATTCAGGCACGTGAGACTTTTCCAAAGAGCTTTCTCTTGAAAATGGACAAACATGCTTCTGTCTGTCTTTCCCAGTCATCTCTATCTGGTCAAGGGAGATTAGTACTCATTATGCATACAGTGTCATAGGGTTGGGGGATGGGGATGACCTGCCTCCCCTGTCACTTTGTGGTCACAGGCAGCTCAGCCCCGCCTGTTCTCCACATGTCCTTGCCTGGAAATCTCTGGTTTGGTTTGTTTGACAGTTATTAGGGCCACAATGCCCAGCTCTAACTTCCTGCATCTCCTCCCACCTTTCTCCCCTCTCCTGCTACCGTGAGCAATTCTCTTCCCACCCCAAGAACTATGGAAACCAAGGGTAGTGTGTTTGTCTCAGGAGAGCCAGCATGAGGGATGTAGGTTTATCTTAGAGTTCCTGGTACTTTCTTTAGTCAACCAGGAACGTGTTTCCCGCAGTATCACAAGATCGCGGTTGGCATCTAATTCAGACCCCCAAACCCCCACACCACCCACTTCACCAAACCACCGAAGGGTTTGTCTCTTTCATGCACCCCACCCTCCCTGTTCCATCCCCACAGTGTCCCTCCAGCCTGGAGACTCTGCTCCCACAGACCCCTCCCGCAACTGCCTCACTGCCGAGTTCAGCGCTGGCTTCTCCTCCCCAGGCATGGAACAATTTCTCTCTGAGACAGGCAAAGAACATAATGAATGAACGAGACCTTAAGGGGGGGAAAAAGGGAGAGTAAACCATATTTTTCTTTCTTTCCAGATAAAATAATACACCGGCATGTCTGAATCTCCTGTGACAGAGTTAATGTCCAGGAGCCAAAGAGAAGAAAGGGCTGCCTCCTTTCGCTAACGCGAGCCCGGTCACCAGCTCCTTTGTTGGCCAAAAGCCACGGAGATCCCTTTGGAGCCCTGGGACCCGGGCAAGACCTAGACCTAGGCGGTGCTGGGAGGAAATTCGTTCCTTTGCTTCATTTTGTCCCTACTCCTTAAGTACAGCCAGGAAAATATCTGTAAAAAATTAACCTAAAGCTTAATGGTTTATGTAAGAATGCCTTAATAAAAATATGTTGGCAAGGGTATTGAACTGCACAATTAAACCCCTCCCATTCCACACTTGCCCGTCTAATTTCTGTCGAAAGCTTATTCAGCAAACTAAAATGCCAATGTTCCCTTTCAATTTCCACATCTCTGAGCCACTAACTCACGAATAAGAAAAGGATTTATTTGTATTATTAGCTGCCTGTTGAAGGAAGTTTTAAATACTGGTACCCTGAGATGCTTCAAGATCCCCCAACTATCTAAAGGGTGGTTTTGATCCCCCCCTTCACAGGCTGTGTTTGATTTACATCAATTAGGTCGTCCCCATAAGGTATCATATCACAGGAAGGCTAATAACCCAGAAATAACCTCATTAAATGAGACAGCAGATCGGTCTAAACAGAATGAACTCTAAGCAGAAAAATTAGTGACCTGGAAAGAAGCAGGGAGAGTTAATGGTAGTACCAAGGGTGGAAAAGGCATTCCTGTTAGCCAGGGGAACGAGGACCCACCGGCAATAAAGTAAAAAGACAACGAGAGCAGAGGCGTACGCTTTTCTTGTACTTCAAGCCCTGTAACATGCGGTTATTTTCCCTGGGTCAAAACCAGACTCTGGGCATGCGCCTGTGTTCCCAGTACACTTGAATACAAAAATGACCCCCAACAGGGCTACCTTCCTATACCAGATATCCTAACTGCATCCCGAGGTCTGTGGTGTTAGGAAGGCCTGAATCTGCACCCTCGGGGATCTTTCTCAGGCATGAGTCCCTCTTTAAGTGCCTCCTACCCAGCCTAAGTATAAGCTAAGCCCTTTTCTTGCTGGCATAAGGATGCTATGCCTAAGCTCGGCACAAGCAACCAGGGATGCTGGGTTCTCTCTTTCTGCCACTCCATGTTGACCCCAGATACACCCTGCTTCAGTGTCCACCCTGTGGGTATTTTGTAAACACGTTTTTTTTTTTTTTTTTTTCCCCCTAAGCACGGACTGTTTTTCTGAAGGGTTACATATGTGTGAGTTACTCTAGAAAGTAAACAGCCACCAAACATTAACGAGCCAAATGTTTACAGCAGGCAGAAGCCATTTCTAACTGAGAAAGCCAGTAAGAGGAGGTGCTGAGCCCTGAGAGTCTGGCTCCTTGTGGAGAGCCGAGGAGGCTGCATTCAAGCAGCTTCTAGTTCCTAGTCAGTAAGAAGGATGCTTAAGTGCAAAAACTGAACAAGCATCATTTAGTTTGACCAAATACTAACACTGGGGCTGTTAGCTGTGTGCTTGAAAAACCTCCCAATCCACCCTCACTGGAATTTCCCACTGGCCATTTCTGAGTAGGTAAATCCGCCACCCTGAAATTAGTTGCATAGGTGGAGTTTTCCTGTCCTGGCAGTCGTTTCCCAAAGAATCACTCAGAAACTTTATATTAGTTATAAATGCTTGGTCAATCACTCAGGCTTACTATTAACTAGCTCTTACATTTTAAGATAACCCATATTCCTTACTCACACTCTGCTACATGGCGGTACTTTTGTTAGATGGCATGTTCACCTCCTGGGTATACTGGTGATTCCTCTGACTCTACCCTACCTCATTCCATCATTCTCTGTCTGGCTTTCCCACCTAACTTTATCCTGCTCAGCTATTGCCTAGTCAGCTGGTTTGTTAAACCAACCATAGCAGAATATATTCACATAGCACGCCTGTGTTAGCGTTCCATTGCTGTGACAAAATACCTGAGGAACAACTTAAAGGAAGGAAGAGTAATTTCAGCTCACTGGCTCCCAGGTTTCTTCCCATGGCTGGCTCATTCCCATTGCTTTTAGAGCTGTGTCAAAGCAAGAAACTTCATGGGGGTGAGCACGGCAGAGCACATGGTAGATTAAAGGTGTTCACCTCACAGCAGCCAGAAAGTAGGGTGGAGAGCGAGGGGTGATGATCTCAGTATCCCAAAAGGTACACTCTGCAACATGCTTACTTCACACACTGCATCAGCTGGGTTGTTGACCTGCTGGATTAAGAAATGACTGGTGAATTACAACCCTTTGTGTATTTGTGAAACATTTCTGGAGGTGCCTGACATGTGGGACAATGGATGGAATAGTCCATTCTGAGCATGGGCAGCACCATCTCATGGGCTAGAAGACCAGCTAGAACGATGTAGAAGAAGGTGTGTGTGCATATGTACATGAACCTCATGTTGCTGTTGTTGGGCTGTGTATCTTTAGACTGCCATTATCCGTTGCCACTGGGCTGACCCTCTTCAGCCTGTCAACGTGACTTGCCAGGAAGCATTTAGCACCAGACTGAGATTGCTGAAGACCCCAGTGGATTGTGCTGGCAGTCTTCTTCCCAGCATGCAGTTGGCCAGTGTTAGACTACTCCCCTGCTATCACCAAATTGCCTTTCATAACATACAGTATATTTGTGTATACATATATATGTGTATGCATATATAATAATATAGTATAGCAACATTTAACATGTACCATTTCATATATTGTATCTTGAATATATATTCCATGGTTATGTTCCTCTAGAGAACCCTGAGTAATACAGAATTTCGTATGTGAAATTTTGGGAAACATTTGCGTTCTGAACCTTTGCTACCAACTCTCCAGGGACCTGAGGTTTTGAGAAGCCCACAAGAAGCAAGAAATGCAGAAGGACCAGGTCTTGCTCAACCTAAGGGTTGAATCAGAAAGGCCCCCTGCAATGTTGTGAGACATATATTTAGTAGCCATCTGTGTTTTTCCAGCCTAGACCTTCTAAACTCTTTGCAGTCTCCAAAGTAAGAATCATCTTTGTGTTTGTTACCTTAATGGGCTCACCTTGACTGGCAGCCCCAAGGTAGTTTCAGGGCTGGGCTAGTCATCAGTAAAGCAGCCCCATTGGGAAGCCTTCTGTAGGAGGGAAAGATAGCAGGTTTCCTTCATGTCCTGGGCCAATAGTTTAGTCACTGGTGCCTAATTAGGACTGCCAGATTGTCTGGAGTTGAGAATCACACACTCGCCCAAAGAGAATGTGTATTACCTTTGGATGTGAAGTGGGCTCATGTTTTGTCCATACCTTATGATGTTCTTTTAAGGGCTATGGACCGTTTAGGAGGTGGGGCGGGCCCGGTAGAAGTGGGCCACCACTGGCAGGTCTTAGATGATTACTCTACCTAGTTCTAGCCTGTGCTCACGTTCCTGGTCTACCACCTCCCGAAACCACAAGATAGCATTTTCAGAAACAGAGCAGCTCTGTTGCCATGCCTTCTCAGCCACAACAGACTGAAGTCTGCCTGAAACCATAGCCTAAATAAACCTTTCCTCCTGTCCTTCCCATGTGCTCCTGTCCTCTGTGGCCATTATAACAAACTGATAAGCGCATTTCCAGGAGTTCTGCAAGCTACTCCACCAAATGAATCATCACACTCAAGGAGATGATCATGAAAACCAGAAGTCACAACTCACAAGTCAGCAGCACAGCTCCCACTTAGGACTTGTGTGGAGTGAGGATGGCTTTGGGCAGATGCGGGGGGGGGGGGGGGGGGGGAGACAGGGTGGGCGAAACAGTCTGGAGAACTGGCGCTTTCATCAGAGATGAATCACATTAGAGGACATTTGGCTTCTGTCCCCCGCAGAATCAACTGTTTTCCTTGGAGAGCCCCTCACAGGTGTGTCCCCAGAAGTCCTCTATGTTGACTGCTGAGTGAGAGTAGAGGAGACACTGAGTTCATGTTCTCAACTCATTACAACATATAGAGTAGAAATCGCAGGGTCCTGGAGACACCTGGGAGACGAATGAGATCTCAGCCTTCAGCCATATGAACTGAGGCCACCACGTGTAACAGTCTGAGACCTTAAGACCTGTCCCTTGCCCCATAAGAGTAAGTCTTTTCCGACTCAAATCACCTCACAGAAGTTGATCAAACAAGGAAGGAGCCGGTAAAGGGCAGAGAGTGGGAGTCAGGGTCTTGGACGAAGCCCCCAGCAGGGAAGGAAATGGGATAACCTGCATCCTTAAGGCAAGGAGAGCCCAGTGGGTCTGGAAGTGGTCGGGGTGTTTGCTAGTTTTGTAAGAAGGCACCTCATTTCTCCAGGAATTCCACTTCTTCCTGTTAGGTCATGTTTGCCCAGTGCTGAGGATGGGGTCATAGTTTGCTTTCTGTTGCCCTAAGAAATTTTCAGAGGAAAGAGTTATGTCAGATTATGGTTCTAGTCCATCCGGGTAGAACTGGAGGAAGGAACCTGGAGGGAGGAACTGAATCAGGCACCATGGAGGGACATCGCTTCCTGGATTGCCCCCCTCGGCTCACTCAGCCTACTTTCTTTGTTGTTGTTGTTGTTGTTCTTTGTTTTTAGCTTGAATTTGGGTTATTGTTGTTATTTATTTATTTGTTTATTTTTCAATGCTGGCTTTCTCTGTATAGCCTTGGCTGTCCTGGAACTCTCTGTGGATCAGTTGGCCTCAAACTCAGAGATCTGCCTGTCATTGTCTCCTGAGTTCTAGGGTTAAAGGTGGGGCACCACCACCCTCAGCCAGCTTTCTTACATACCCCAGGGCCACTTGCTCCAGGGTAGAGCGCCACCCAACATGGGCTGAGCCCTCCCACGTGAGTCATTAATCAAGAATATGGCCCCACAGATTTGCCCACAGGCTGAAGGCATTTTCGCAATTGAGGGCCCCCCTTCCCAAATGTCCTAGTTTGCATCAAATGGATAAAAAACTATAGGCAATCAAGGAATTATAAACTTGCATGTGGGAAATGTAACGCAGGGATAGATTACAATGAGATGGCAATAGACAGGAAGGGCATCTTGGAGGCAGGGTGGCCACCCAGAGCAGCTTCAATGGCCGGGTAGAACTGTTTAGGAAGGATTAAGAGGCGTGGCCTTGTTGGAGGAGGAGGGACGCTGGGGATGGCCTTTGAAGTTTCAAAAGCCCACACCAGCCCCAGTGTCTGTCTCTGTCTACCTGCAACCTATGGGTCAGATGTGAGCTCCCAGCTATTGCTCTCAGCTCCATATCTGTCTATGCCGTGCGCTCCGCCATGCTGGTCATGGACTCACCCTCTGACAAGGCGAGCAAGTCCCTGACTAAATGTTTTCTTTTATAAGATGCCTTGGTGGCAGTGTCTCCTCACAGCAATAGAGCAGTGACTAAGACAATGCTACAAGCCAGATGTCCTTAGGATACACGCTGATGCCTGAGTACCAGGGCTGGGGGAGGGGCAGGAAGTGGAAGGGAACAGTAGGAGAATGCAGAAAACAAAGAAAACTTCCTGACTTGTTAAGGTGACAGTCCCTCCTCTGAGCCCTCCATCAGTCTTAAAACCCGACACTGGGGTGAGGCTTCAGGAGAAAGAAGGAAAACACAAAGGCAGGTGACTGAGGTAAGACAGGGCACTTGCTCCTTCCTGCCCCAGTCTGCTTTGCCCTTTCTGTCCTCATACATGGTGAGCAGGTGGCTATGGGTCTTGGTGATCTGAACAAAGCCATGTTCCCACTTTTAGCCCGGACTCCTCTTCCTTTCCCTCGCGGCCTCTGATGTGCCCTTCCCTATGTGATACTGTCTCCACAGAGCCAAGTCCCACCCTGCCCTTCCCAAGTCTCCCATCTCACCCAGGCCCCTAACGGTTTGTCTCTGCCATGTCCCACACAGGATGGAGTGTTTTAACATGTGCTCGCCAGCTGGAGAAGCTGTGGTGGGGATGCTCTGGTCCTTGGCTGGCAGAGGTGTGTCTTTGGGGACAGGCCATTGAGTATGTTCTGTCATGTCTGAGCTCTTGCTTTCCTGATCCGCTAAGATGTGAACAAGCCATACTCCTGTTGTCACAGACCCAGCCACCATAGCATCAGGAATGATGGACTGAACCCTTTAAAGCTATGAGCCTTAAAAAAAAAAAAACACTTAAGTTGCTTCTGATGGTGGCAAGAAAATAAGCCAATAAGCCTTCTGTCTGAACTGACAGGACCTAAACTCCCAGCTCCCCTCCATGTCCTGGAAGTCCCTCCTGAAGGCTTCGCCCAAGGGAGCCTTTGACCCCTCCCAGCATTACCTTCTTGCCAAGCTCTAGACTCGAGGCCTCTCTCTTTTTCTTCATTTGTTCTTAAGTGTCACAAGAAGATAATTCGCGCACAGGCTGCCTCTCTAGGACTCGGGTTGTAACCTCAGCTTGGCAAAGGAAAGTTGATAAGGACAGTAGCCCAGTGGGGTGGCTAAGTAAGGCAGCCATTTCCACTGCTACCAATGTTTTATTTGCTTATTTATTTATTTATTTTTGGAAAAAAAATCAGAAAAAGGGATTTTAGTGTGAAACGACCCAGAATTGCTAATTAGCTCCATCGTCATTCTGAATCTGAGGTAATCCACTACATTCTGCTGCTCATCAGCCCCAGTGTCTCTCTCTTCTGGAGGCCATATGCTCCCTCTCTGGAGATGCTGGCAGCTTTCTGGGGATGGACAGCTGTCCTCCTCTTCCATGCCCCACCCAGCTGCAGCCCAGAGGTGGGAAGATAATGCATAGCCAAGGGAAACCGAGGCACAGTGGTCAGGAAAGCAAGCTCCTCACAGCGCTACTGGGACCCATGCTGCCTTTGCTCACGGCATCCTTAAGGTAGAAAGCAACTGTAGAGTATCCCACGCCACTCCATGATGACTGCCAGGGAGATAAGAGCTTCTCAGGGAGATTCATTCCCAGCCATTTGGGCTCCTTCTATAAATAAAGCTTTAGACGATTTCGGAACAGCGTATTTATTTACCTGATAGATCATAACAGCTCTTTCATACATTTAGCCCTGTTGGGCAATCTTCAAGCACTTAGCTCCTTTGCACTTAGTTAGCTCCCTTTCCTAGGCAGCAAAATGGAGCTTAGCCCCCGTGAACAAGCAAAGAGCAGCACAGCGCTCGGCAAACTGATGGGCTAGTGTGGTCCTCTTTGCTGCAGACTCGGAGAGGAGCCATTAACACGGAGGTGGCAGGTGCCAAGGGGAAATGAGTAATCAGAAGTGTTGGATGATCCCCAGGCAGCAGCACATTATAAAGTGGCTATGAGCTGCAGGGAAGACAAGGATGGAGGGATGGGTCTGTCTTTTTCAAACATTGGGGAGAAAAAGCACTTCCTTATATGAGACAAACCATACCATGTGTTCCTTTCTGGGTCTGGCTTATTGCACTTAACATGACAATCTATATTCCATCCATTTTGCATGCAATTACGTGCTTTCCCTCTTCTTCACCTTGAACAAAAATCTCCTGTGTATACATGCCAGGTTTTTTCTATGTATCTATCGATTCTATATCTTGAATATTGTGACTAGTGACACAGTGGAAGTGGATTTGCAGCTATCTCTGTGGTGTTGACACAGGTTCGCAGACGCAGTGCTGCGTCTGAGTGTCTTAGGCAAGGTTATCTAGAAGAACAGGATGGATAAAATGAAAACACATATGTCATACATACATTCTCCCATGCACACACCCGTGTGTGTGTGTCTGTGTCTGTGTGTGTGTGTGAGTGTGTGTTACATTAAAATAGTAACAGCCCCTGAATCATGCCTGAGAGGCTGAGAACTAGCAAGTCACTCAGTCCTTGGGCCTGGGTACCTCAGCCATCAAAGTAGAGCCACGATGGCTGTCTCATACTACAAAGGTCTACAACCCCCACAGGGCTGGGCGCCTCTGCAGTTCCAATCTGGTGCTGAAAACCTGGCAAGTTCCTGAATAGGCACTGGTCCTTAGTCCAGGATGGGATCCAGGAAAGGTGGTTCTGCTATTGGCTGTCAGCACAGGACTCGCGGCAGCAACAAGGAGTGAATCATCTGGGCCACCACTACAAGGTTCCAACCACACACAAGGCAATCAGGACCCTTCTTCAATTGAGCATTCCCCATTCAGGTACTTCTAATGGCCTGGGGTATTTCTCTTTTCAGATTTTGTGGATCCTCCCTGCTGGTTTCCATGATGGCTGCATAGCTCACATTCCCATGAGCTGTGTGACTGACTTTCTCCCCAAATAGCCTTTCTAGCAGTTCTCATCATTTTTGCTTAATGATAACAATGCACTCACATACACACCACATAATCACACACACACACCCCCACCCTACATACACACAGGCATAGACCAGAGAACACACAAATATATACACACACACTACACATACCACACATACACTACACGCACACCATACACACATACCACAAATACCACATACACAACATACACACACAGCACACACACAAAACACTCTCCCCACACATGAAATGCATTCCCCTACACAACACACACAACACCTATATATACCACACACACACCACACACATGCACAGACACACAAAACACCCAACACACAACACACACCACACACACCATGCACACACACCACACACTCCACACACAACATACACCCATATAACACACACTCCACAACAACACACTTACACACACCATACCCACACATACCACTCCACACACACACACAAACCCTAGTATAAAGAGGATTATGTTGCGGACTATCCAAGTCGAAGGGGGAGCGTGGAAAGTTGGAGGCAGGTCTGGGCTATATGAAACTCCATCTCAAGGACAACATACTGAATCACTCTCACACATTGCTTCTTTCCAGAATCTTCTTGACACTTTCACATGTCATCTCGGTAACTGAAACGATGAAAATCCAAGCAAAGGATAGCAGGAGCCTACTGTATCCTTATCTGACGTCATAACAAAAGGAACGGGCTGGCTGGAGCATGGAGTGTGGAGTGTGAGTTCCATCCCCAGTACAAGAAAGAGAGAGACAGACAGACAGGGAAGGAGAGGGGAGATAAAGATAGGGCTGGGGAGGGAATGAGGGCATGAGTGGATTGCAGAAAACAGGCTTCCATTCCTTACACCGTGGTTCATTGCTTTCTCCTACACACAGCACCCAGAAAAACTGTCCCCTGAGATCTCAGACCATGGCCCCACCCTCCTCCAGCCCACATTTCCTCCTTTCACCCCAGAGAGACAAAGCTGGACCTCTGTACCCTCTGTCTTCTCCCCTGCCCACGTTGGACTCTCACTCCTGAGTAGGAACGCACACTCAACAGACGCACCTGGGGATAGTTCCCGGCATCTGTGCAGACCAGCAGGAAGGAGTACAGCCCGGCCAGGCTGAAGTTCCTATCTTCAAGGCAAATGGGAATGTGGGCTGGCAGGTTCCTAACTATTGATTTGTCAGTACATGAAACAAGACCTGAGAGCCGTCTTTTCTGCTGAGGTCACCACTTATCCGGGAAGAGGCTCCTGGCATCAAAGCATGGCATGTGAGCCTCCCTCAGATGGCAGGGGGCGGAAATGTTAGACACAAAGAGAGCAACTTGGAACCTAAGATGTATTAATATTTTAGATGTAGAGGCCTGTACTCCAGGGCTTAATCGCTGTGTAGGGGGTGGGGAGCCACGTAAACAAATTCACATCATTAAAGCCAGAAACACGGCTTTCTGTCTCATTCCCTCATCCAGAAAGGTGCTAAGCTAATTCTGTGGGTGTAAGTAGCATCTCTCAGGCAAAACACTTCATAAAGTCTTAAGTATGTAGGCATGGTTTCCCTATCCTAGCATCCTAGGGACACATCTTAACTCATAATTTTATTAGTGACACTATGACACTCAAAGGATTGGATCAATTTTTCCATGGACTCAGAACTTGGCAAGAAAGATATTAGTCTGAAAGCTTTAAAAAAAATGAAGACAAAAGCAAACTTGGGACACTGTGTTCCCCAACATTGAGATTTTTCAACTCAGATGAATCTGAATGAGAAACAAACAGAGAAATAATCAGAGGTCGTTTTTCGGGCAGATTGCTCAGCCAGGATTCCCCGAGCTTTGTTCCAAGAAACAAGGTCCCGCCATCACACCCCTCACAAAACAAAGAGAGCTCTGGTGTCAGTCAGCCCGGGTGACAAAGTATGGTCACACAGTGGTGTCCTGGGTTACTTCGGTTTCCTGAGGAATACTGCAAAAATAGGAAGAAAGCAATTCATTAAAAGAGTACAAACACAAAACTCTGTGTGTGTGTGTGAGTGTGTGTGTGTGTGTGTGTGTGAGTGTGTGTGTGTGTGGTAGGGTGTGCATCATGGCACTCACTTGGAAGTCAGAAGACAACCTGAGGTGTCAGCCGTTGCCTTCTACCTTTTGACACAGGGTCTCTCGTTTGCCTCTGCATGCGCTACACTAACTGGCCTGGCGATTCCTAGATTCTCCCGTCTCTCCTCCCATCTCCCTGTAGCTGGAACTACATGTGTGCATTTCTGTGCTCAGCTTACTGTTGTTCTGGGAATCTGAACACAGGTGTTCACGCCTATGCAGCAAGCACTTCCCCACTGAGCCAACTCCCTAGCCTGGCCTTGCTTTATACACTGTTTAACCAACTGGTTTATGAATTGGGCTTTAGCCAACCCACACAAACCTTCAAAGGTTTACGGTCAGGTCAGACTTTTAGCTGGAAGGAGATGCCTTATTAAAACTAATAATTTTTTTAGGATTATAACTACATTTCTCCCTTCCTCCGAGCATTCCCATATAACTCTCCTTACTTTCTTTCAAATTGGTGGCCTCCTCTTTCATTAATTGCTGTTACATGCATATATGTATGGACACACATTACTAAATATAACCTGCTCCGTCTGCATAGTGTTGCTTTTATGTTTGTGTTAGGGGTGACCATTTGTCACTGAACAAACTGTTGGTGTGCTCTTCCCTGGTCAAGACTCGCTCTCTTGCTCTTGGCTTTTCTTTGTGTATGGCTGAGGCTTCATGGCCTTTTCCCTGTTCAATTTGGCATGTCCACTGGTATTGTCCTTCCTTGTACAGCTCACATTTGGATGGTCATGTTGGGGGAGCCACCATGGGTGTACTTTTTGACATTACTAGGAGACACAAGTTCACAGCAAACTCCCTAATTCTCTGCAATTTTTCTGCCCCCACTTCTACAGTGTTTTCCAAGCCTTAGGTGTGGTGGTGTTCTATGCATGTATCTATTGGGATAGGATCCCACAACTTGGCCCTTTGATTGATTGTGATTTTATGTAATGGTCCCTGTCTGTTGCAAAGGAAAGTTTCCTTGATGAGAGGTCAATAGGACTAATATGTTAAGGAGAATCCTTCATACTGTATCTTATAATTAGACTGTATTTGATTCACCTTGTAGTTGGTCTGGAACTCCAGTCTAGAGCCACAAGCTTCAGCTGTTGTTTTCCTGGGACGCTGTCTCTGAGGATTGTCCTACCTACTGTCAAATGGAACACTTCTTAAGCAGACTCCAACCTCTTTAACTCTGCTGTCTTCTTCCAGGTCCTTTGTCTCCTTGTGTTCATCAGTTTCTTGTCACTGTGGCAAAAATGCAACTTAATGGAAACAAATTTCTCATAGTTCATGGTGTTAGAGTTTTTAGGACTTGAGGTGACAGGGTAGAGCAACTGATGTCATGATGACCAGGAAACAGCTATGGATATGTAAATAGATGGGTGGGTGGGTAGACAGACAGACAGACAGACAGACAGACAGACAGACAGATAATCTGTAATGGTCCTTTGTCCCTTTCTAATTCATCCAGGCTCTATTGGATGGGGTCACTCATTTTCAGAATGGGTCTTCTCCCATCTGTTAGATCTCTTTGGACACACACATGTGAACACACTTAACTAGCCAAACAAATTGTCAGTCAAGGCTCATCATCATTGCCTACTGAGTATGTCACCAGCAATGGAATGGAAGAGTTATCTAAGCCTGTGCCCCAGGCTCTCAGCTCCTGTACCCTAGAGGTGTTCAGATTCCATCTCTAATGCCTCCTAAGGCAAGTGAGTGAAAACATCATCCAATGGAATCAGGCTGCCAGTAGCAACAATGCTAAGTCTAGGGATGACAAGTTGAAAGGAAACTGTTATCAATCATTTATATCACAAGTAAGCCCAACTGATTGTGGGTCTGTGTGGGAACACTCGGAGATCCAGACAGGGCCTGGGCCAGCTTGGAGGGTGCTGTGGTGGGGTTTTGCCCATGGGACTGATTTGACACAATAAGCAGGGAATCTGTTTCTCAGCATGGTATAGCGGATGGGGATTCTACCAGCATCTCAGACTCTGCTTTGCATAAGTAACTGCAGGTGCAGAGGAGAGACGTGAGCTCCAAGAGTGAGAGACCCGCTGGCACTTGGGAAAAGCTTCCTGGAGCAGAGGCATGCTCCTCAACGTGGACATGGGTGACTAATTCACAAGACACACAGACTCCACTGAGTGCTGGCAGAACCCCCCTCCAGGACAAATGTCCCTCATTTGTCTTTGTCCCTGGCACTCGCCATGAGTCACTGTTAACAATGAGCATGGCAATCATTGGATTGAGAACTGAATCTGGCTTGACCTTGTATTCTCTCTGACAAGTCGGTGATTCTATAAATTGCATATGAGCCACACCCCTACACACACACACACACACACACACACACACACACACACACACACACACAGGTTCTCCAGAACCCTAGCCACACACTGGTCTTTCAATAAGCTGGGAAATAAAGATGGAGGCAGTACAAGGATCATGAATGAACAGTCACGGCGCCCTCAGCAGTGCTCTGGGATGGTGGGATACAGATCCAGGAAGTAGCCCCATGGGTCTGATTACCCAGAGGCTGGAGAAGATTCTCTTTCTAGTGGCTTGTGTGTGAGAATCTCTTGGCCCAACATCTACCAAGAGTACGACAATCTTTTCTATTTGTGCACCATCTTTTCTTAAGAAATGTTAGCTCACACTAAACCATGACAGACACCAAACTCATCAGCTCTGTGTGTGTTCCCATGCCTTCTCTTCTACATTCTAGACCTGGGCAGCCCTCACTGGGGACACCCAGCATCAAAGGTGGGCTTACTTGTTTGTTTGTTTTGATTTTATAAACTTCAGGTTTCAATTTCTTTTTTTTTAATGTTTACATCTTCAGAGTGAGATATATTAGAGCTAAGACATGTCTAAACACGAAATTCATTTACGTGTTATGTACATATAAATAGCCTGAAGGCAGTTTTATAGGCCTTTAGTGAGCACACATTTTGACTGCAACTCATTTTAGGAGGTCAGGTGTGGGGTTTTCCAATTGTAGCATCATGCTATCACCAAAAAGGTTTGGGGTTTTAAGCATTTTAGATTTGGATTTTGCTGTTAGAGATGTTTGACTTATTAGCTGAATTCTAGAGGAAAAGGAAAAGAAAGAAACAAACAAACAAGAAAAGTTATCACTTCAGTTTAATTTTTTATTCATTTTTATTTTATTTGAATCAGTATCTCCAAGTACATATGGCACCTTATGCATGCAGTACCCAACGAGGCCAGAAGAGGGAGATGGATTTCCTGGAACTGGAGTTACAAGAGGTTGTGAATGACCATGTGGATGATGGGAACCCAGTTTGAGTCCTTCCCAGGTTGTATTTATTTATACAAAGCTTTCCTACTTTACCCAGGCTGGTCTTATTTCCTGGGCTCAAATGATTCTCCATCTTCTCTCAAGTGCTAAGATAATAAGCACCCAGTACTATGCTTGCCTCCCCTTGAATTATTTAGCCCATCAATCCCAGTGTGCAGGGTCCCCATTGAGAAGCACTCTTTAGTTTTTCTATTGCCCCAGAATTCAGCTGAATCTACCATGGTTCCCTCTACAGGACAATTAGTCCAAGTGACTAGGCATGCCAGTCAGAGTCCTCCTTAGAGGACTCTCTGCTCTGTGAAGGAGGCTTGAGAACCACCTGCGGGAGCGATGTCAGCCTGCTTGGCAGCCTGGCACTACCCTCACTTTTGCTATGGGAATGGGAAAAGACAAAGTCCTAAGAGAAGGGGTCCCCAACCCTTTAGCATGCTTCACAAATCAACCAGCAAACATCTCCAGAATTCAGCCACTAGGTAAGCACCAGGCAGCTCTTAGTTTTATTTTATGTTAAATGCTACTCAGCGTTAGTTTGTATTTTTGGAAAGAAAGGAAAACAATGTGGGCTGTGCTCCATCACACAGCTGTGATTAAGTGTGCATGGATGTCTGTGAATCATCGCTCTCCTGTGGGAGAGACCCGTGTCTCATGCCTCCTTTCTCCTCCTGCACATCACACAGTCGTGGGCACAAAATAGATGCTTACTTAACACGGGCCCACAATGTGTGTTGTCATTGGTTGGTAAGTCTCGCTGTAAACTGGAACATTCTAGATCATCTGGAGCTGATTCTGTGAGCACTCATCCTAAACGGGCGAGGGTTGAGTCACAGAGAATTATGGTTTGTTCAGTAAAGGTTGCTTGAAACAAAAGCCCATTTATCTGCCTGAAGAAGACATTTAATCAATTTACATGAGGGATTTCAAAATTAGTCAGACTGTAATGAACTATGAAATACTGATTAATGCATTTTTGCAGTGTTTGATTAGAAACTTAACATGGATGCTAACACTTTTTTTTTTTTTAGCCATTATGGAATTTGTATGTTAATACTTGGTTTTGATTCACAGTTTGTAGGCTTCAGTCTGTGGGCAGCTGTACCCACTTCTTTGGGGCCTGTGGTGAGGAAACTGCTTAGTTTGTAGCTAAGGGAAAGAGAGCTGTGAGGATACTGGGATCCCACTGTCCACCAGTAAGCAGAAGGCCTCCCATGAGGACACAATGGCTTCAGGTCTTTAATGCATGAGACTTGGGGAATATTCCAGGACAAATTATGGTAACTGACCTCATCTACCTTGATCATCCTCATATGATAAAAATAATCTGAAAGAAAAGAACAACCCAAATGTGTTGTTTGGGGGGGGTACTGCTTTTTTTTAATGTTGATGTGTTTGTTTGTTTTTTTTAGAAGGTTCTGGCTATTCTAGAACTCACTATGTAGACCAGGCTGGCCTCAAACTCACCAAGATCTGCCTGCCTTTGCATCCTGAGTACTGGTTTGAATAAGGCACACCTATATGAATTCTTTTGGTCAGAATTTGAATAGAGCCCACAAACCAAGAAAATTATCCAACTCCTGGTTGAAAAGAATCAGTGTGTTGTCTGGAACACGAGAGAGGCCATGGTTTTAACTTTGGGAGACACACTTGAAGACTTTGATGTGCGTGTGTGTTTCACAGGAGGATAAGTGGGCTCTTTTTATATATGGCTGGAATGCGTTTTTCTCCTGACAAGATCAGGATTCTGAACATCAGGGTAGAGCCAGATGTGGTGGTGCACATCAAGACTCCCGCAGCCAAAGCCAGAGCCCAGGAGCTCAAGGCCAGCTGCATAGCAAGGCCCTGTCCCTATGAAACAAAGCAAAACAAGCAGGAAATCTTAGGCATCATAAAAGGGAAAACAATGAATGGCAGGAATCTGATCAACTAGAACAGTTATCTGTAAACTCAAGGCAGCAGATCCCATGTGCACACATGAAGAATTCGAAGAGGTGGAGGAACTCTCCAAAGCATGCAAGGATTTGAAGATGAATGCCCATACAGATCTGTAAAGCAAAAGGTGATCTCCAGCCATGAGACACAGGGCAGCTAGTGCCCATCACAGTAGCCTCCAAAGAGTCCACTGTCACAACCCCCACAGAATACATATACAGCTGCCACATTCACATGGAAACAGCCAGGTCATACATGCAACTGTGCACATGAGTACATGCAGAGAGAGAAACATACTTCACAATTATCACAAAGGTAATAATTATCTCACATTTAGATTTTTAAATCTCCCTTACAATTTCCGAAGTCATTATTTTGCACAATCACTATTATTCTGATTCATTAGCAAGGCATACTTATTAAGACCTTAAAATAACCAGGATGCTGGACATGTAAAAACATGTTCCTTGCTGTCATGACAACTAACTAACAACAATAGCCCTCACATCCAAACGACTAGAGCGAACAAAGTTACCATGTCTGAATATAGATAAGTTAATTATGGAATCATCAAAAGAACAACAGCTCTGTCAATGTGAAGATGATTTTGAAATAATCAATCATGGTAATATTATCTGGTAATTGGCTATCTGTTACCAATGTGGAATGCACCTTCAGTCTGTCTGGGAATGGAGCAGGCACTTCAGCCAGGAGAGGGGAGAGAAAAAAAAATCTTCCAGTTTAGGGTTGCTGGTTGTCAGTGGCAACAAATAGTGGAAAATTGCCATCTGGCTTCTTTTTTAAAATGAGATTTGAATAATCAATTTAATAATGGATAGAGCACTTGCTAACAAAAATAATCTATTGTCATTGCTCGGAATGGGGAAAAAGAAGAAGAAAAGGATGAAAAGCAACTCTAGCGGGGAAGCCATGGCTTCACTGCCGAGTCTATGGGGGAAAGGGGCTTGTGTGCATTCCACTACTAGTTTTATTTTCGCTGATGACTTCATGCAAAGTGGAGGGGAACTCTTCCTTCTGTGTGCCTAGCTTTTCTCATTCTGTATCTAATAATCAGGGCAGAACCTACAGAACACTTCGCTGGCAACAGGCATTTAGCTCTGTAGATGGTTTATGGAGAAGAAGACACACAAGTGGGAGATTACACACATACACACACACACACACAGAGAGAGAGAGAGAGAGAGAGAGAGAGAGAGAGAGAGAGAGAGAGAGAGAGGAATTTGTTTTCCCATCATCATCATATGATACAAGACAGAGGAAATGAGATTACATCTGGCTCTGTGAGTGTGTGTGTATGTGTGTGTGTGTGTCTGTCTGTCTGTCTGTCTGTCTATGTCCTCTATTCAACCATACCAGGGGGAAAGACTACGTAGAACAGGTGAGACCAAGGAGGGGGAACAAGGAAGGGCTGACAAGATTGTTCAGCTGGTAAAAGGCACTTGCTGCAAGCCTGATGATCTGAGTTTGGTTCTCAGGACTACATGATAGACACAGAGAACTCCCACAAGTTATCCTCTGACTTCCACATGCATGCTATGCTGCCTACATATACATACTTACATATGTACACACACACACACACAAATAAATGTGATATTAAAACAAAAACAAACCAGGGTGACTCATTGATTTCCATGATAAAATTCTAAGAAAGATATGCCCAGCCCAAGCTCAGTTGAAAATGACAACTACTTCAAGATTGCTTCTGTGGGACCCTGAGGCCATTGCATTGGGGTGGGAGAATGCCTCTAGGACCAGAGCAGCTCTGAGCATGTCATTATATGCTTTTTAAAAATTAGAACATGCATGTCTAGGATCCGATTGACCTCAAAGGCCCCTCACTCCTTTACTACCAATCAAAATTCTATGCACAGTTTGCAGAAGTAATGGATGGACTCCAGGCCCAGCCACTTGAAAAAAAAAAAGTGAATCCAAGATCCAGGCTGGGATCTATCCATCTATGAGACTTGGAGGTAGGGCTTTCTCCAATGGTGGCTTTGGAATCGGAGGGTCTTAAGCAGGTTGTGTTGCCAACCCCAGTCTTCAGCCATTCTTTCCCTTGAACTCCTAGTCCATGCTTGGTAATCTCCCTGCCACACATCCAAGTTTCTCTGTGTACTTGGTCACTCTCCATCAAACTGCCAGCATCTTCCCTGACTGGAGTCTCAATGCCTTTTTCCTCTCCCTATTCCTTCCCTCAAGCCATTCTAGTTCTCACTCACTCCCCATGGATCTCCATGGCTGCATCCCTCCCTAATCATTAGTTCCCTCCAGCAGGGAGGTGAGAACCGGTAGACTATTGACCAAGAAACTAACTATCTCTGGGATGCAACTTTGTGCCAAGGTGACAAGCACTTCCTGGACCCCATGGCATGTATGGAGACACTGTGTCTGATGTTCATCTTGACCTGGGCCATAGAGATTTTGTAAAGTCTCAGGTCTGGCTGGAATCTTCTGCACATCAATGTTGTCAACAACTTTCCCTGCACCCTTCTAGCTGGAGCTGGTGAAGACCCAGCAAGAACCATACAATGACCATGCATATCTCCCCCAGACTCTGAACATCTATTTTCCAGAGGGACCAAGCTTACTACTTCCAACCAACTCCCCATAATTTTCTGAGCGTCTCCTGGCACATAGACTCTGAAAGTATACCACCTTGGCCAGACTTCCGCTCTAAAATGGAAGATTTGGGCCATGTATGCTGGTACACCAAACTTGTAGTTTCAGCACTTGGAGGATGAAGCAAGAAGAACACAAGTTTGATATACACAGCAATTTCAAAGACCATGGTTCTTTGGACCCACTGCTCTTTGACTTCTGTGCCAGGGTGTCCTGAGGCATCACAGCACAGCAGGATCATGTGATATAACCAGGAAACAAAATAGAGAGAAAGAAGCAGCTGAGGTCCCAGTATCCTCTTCAATGGCACACTCTCTGTCCTGGTTAGATTTAACTGTCTCTTGACACAATCTAGAATTATGTAGGACAAGAATCTTAATGAGGAGGAATAGGACCAGATTGACCTGTGGGTATGTTTATGGGGGATCATTTTGATTGTTAATTGATGTAAGAAGATCCAGTCCACTGTGGGTGGTGCCATTCCTTAGTCTGGGCTTTGAACTGTGTGAGAGTGAAGTAACCAAACAATCAAAGATCCATGAGTCTCTCTCTCTCTCTCTCTCTCTCTCTCTCTCTCTCTCTCTCTGCTCTTGACAATAGTGGTGATGCTTTAAGAACTAGCCTTGAATTCCTTAAAATAATTCATTATAACCTAGATTTATAAGCCCCTCCCCCCAAAAAAATCAATTTCTCTCTTAAGCTGCTTTTGTCAAGGTGTTTTATCACAGAAAAAGAAATAAAACTAGAAACACTCCAATGACTTCCTACAAGGATCTTGCTTCTGAAAGTTCCTACCCATCCCAAGAGTACCCATCTAGAGACTAAGCTTTAACACACTGACCTTTGGGTAAACACTTCCTATCTGATCTTTAACACTGAGAAATAGAAAAAAAAAAACAAAATAATAAAATAAGGTGCCAATGGAGAGGGTTAGGAAGACAATATTTAGGGTAGGGTCAGGTAAAAAAAATAATCCCAAGTTAATATTGTTTATCTAATGTGTGTGTGCAGTGACTAAAAGTCAAGAGTACTGGTATTCAGAAAAAAGTTCACAGACTCAAATCACACTTACCGGAATGATCACCACCATCAGCCTGAAAATTATTAACCTGCTTATCAGAGACATATCATCAACGCGGTACAGGTGTCACTTTATACGCTGTCTGGATTTCTGCTTCGGGATGAATTGTGTGGAGTCCATACATCCCTTACATCCACAGCAACACTATTGGATTTGCTTCAAGCCACAACCTCTACTGAGCTCACAACTCTGCAGGTAAAGGGTATGCAAGAGGATGCCTGTTCCTTAAAGGTCCCCTGCTTCTTCCTCAACCTACCTCACATTTGTTCCTGTGCCCTGTGAGCACCAGGAAACCACACCAATCCCAACAGCCACTTTTGCCTAAGGATTCGTGCTGGTAGCATGAGAATGCACTTGTTGCATGTTATTGACAAGTCTTAGGAACTGATCAACCTTCCACAAGAGCATAAAACTCCTACAGGTTTTAATGACACCTTTGTGCAAGAAGGTCTGATGGGAGATATCATTATGTATATATGTTTCTCATACTGGTTAATTAATAAAGCACTGTTGACCAATAGGAAAGGAAGATAGGAGGGACTAGGAGACAAGGAGGAAAGAGGAAGTAGTAAGGAGGAGTCAAGATGGAGACTCTGGAGAAAGAAGAACGCCGGCCGGCTCCCGGTAAGAGAAGACCACGTGGAAATACTAGATTAACAGAAATGGGTTAATAATTAAGACAGAGCTAGCCGATAAGAAACTAGTAACGGGCCAACAGCATTATATCAAATACAGAGTCTCAGTGTGTCAATTAGGGCTGGCGCAGTGGTGGGACAAGACCAGGCGGTGGGCAGAAAAACCTTACTCCTTACAAAGGTCCAAGAGCAGGTGGGGGAGAAGCCTATGAGGTCTCAAACCTACACAAGGTAACTATGGGCAACAAGGAATTCTAAGAGTGGGAGAAATAGTCTTTCCCAGCGAAGAGCACACCAATTGATTATCCAATAGCAAATGGCCAGTACTAAAAACAAATGTGCAAATAATATTATACAGACCAAGCACGTTCCATATATGTATGTATGTATGTATGTATGTATGGATGAATGGATGGATGGATATGGAAGGGTAGGGCCTAAAGAGAAGAAAGGGAGAAATGATATAATTATATTATAACCTCCAAAATAAAAGATAAATCAGAGGAAGTGTCTGGTAGGATAGTAGATAAGTTTTATACCATAGGGAAGGTGTCCTTTCTGCCTCATCAGCTTCAGCATGCAGAAGCCATTTGTACAATGGTAGACCCATCGATCCTGCCGCAATGAATGGGTTGGTAGGGCTTTGCTGGAGCTAAGAATCTGGATGTGATGCAGAGCTGCTGGTGTCCATACAGGCATTGTCAGTTTTAATCCTTGCCTGCTGCTGTGTCATATGTAACTCTCAGATCTGCCCTTCATGAAGTAGGCAAGATATTCCCTGGGGATGGGGAGAATACCAGTTGTGTTCCAGAAACAATATGCAGGTGTGTGTGAGTGAGTGTGTGTGTGTGTGTGTGTGTGTGTGTGTGTGTGTGTGTGTGTGGAGAGAGGGAGAGAGAGAGAGGGAGAGAGACCGAGCACATCATGATTCGGCAAGGAGAGGGTGATTGACTCCAGACGGGGTGATAAAGATCAATTGCTATGGCTCGGAGTTATGACACCAACAAAGTTACAATGACATTAGCACAAAGAGAGAGACACAAATCCATTACAAAGATACAATCAAATATTCAAAAAAGCCTGGCATGCTCATTACTTATTCATGCTAATACAAGTACATTAAGAAATCTAAACAGTGTTAACGCTCAATCACTCACAAAGCAAATGAGGTTTTGCATTTATCAGACCCCAGTCATCGGGGCCCAAGATAGCTGTACAAAGGGGTAATGTGACATAACTTGAGATATTTATATCAGGCTACATGGACTGAGAGATACACCAGGATTTATTAAACTGAGTAATGCCATCCCAGTCAATGAGCAATAAAAGAAATAACTGTGCAGAAGTCATTTCCCCAGACAATAAGATTTACCCCTGCAATCTCTTAAAGATGTTGTATCTGTTTGCAAAGGGTCGCTGGCAGCATTTGCAACCTTTAATAAACTATGGACAGATTAATTTTTTTTCAACAAAGGATGAGGCACCCAAAGCAGGTTTCCTTTGAGAGCCATTGAAAGACTCTCAGCTACCCTGCTCCTGGCGACTCTAAATTCAGCCAAGTACATTCCATTCTCTCCGACTGCTGACTGTGAGTGACACGGCCACAATAGACATTACAGAGAAGTGCATTCAGAGTAGCAGAGGGCTATTGCCCAGTAGTCCTCTAATGCATGGGTTTGGGAGGGGCCTGAGAGGATACTTAATATGATGCACAACCTTTAGAGAGTGGAGCCCAGCATCATACACATGACGTTTTTGCAAAGGGATTGGGCCCCAGAATGAGAGACTATAACAAGCTGGACTCTCCTTGACCTTCTTGAAGATGTCTGCTCCTTTTTATATTTGACAAAGCATCTCTTGGTAGTGCAGGTTAACCTTGAAATCACAGCGATCCTCCTGTCTTAACATAAACACAACTCAGGTGCTGGGAACGGGGGCCACCAAGCCTGGCTTTTCTTCCTACTTGAGATGACCTTTTTCTATGGCAGTCTTTGTCCTTTTCTTCCAAGTCCCTGAGGTTGCTGTCACTTGTATTTATTTTTGTAAGTTAAATTTTGATTATCATACAAACTAATAGGTTTCAGTATAACATTTTCATAGACACGTGTTAAGTGTGTGTGTGTGTGTGTGTGTGTGTGTGTGTGTGGCTGTGTAGTTTGTTAACATTTACCACTACTCTCCTTCATCAACCCCCCCCCCAGCCTCTGGCTGATCCTCTTTCTCCTTTCGAAGAGTTCGTTCTTTCTGTGTGTGTGTGTGTGTGTGTGTGTGTGTGTAAAATCTAGATTTCACATGAGAGAAAACGTACATTTTTGCCTTTCTCTGCTTTCTTCTCTTCCCTGCTCACCACTCCCTCCCTTTAAATGCCCCTTTCCTCCCCATAGAGCCTTCCTACTACTTGGTGTCATATAATATATTTAATCTAAATTATGCAAATGAGAGAAAATGTGACATTAGTCTGGATATACTTTATGTATAACGCCTCACTCTGTCACTCAGTCTTACATTAACTCATAGCAATCCTCCTGTCTCAGCATAAACACACACACACACACACACACACACACACACACACAGGAGCAGGCACTGGGATTAAAGCCACTGAGGATGTGGCCTTGTTTCCTGACTTTTGAGATGGTCCTTTATCCATTCATTGTTCTGACAATGACGTCACAATGTTCTTCGTGGCGAAATAAAATTCCATTGTGTATGTAAACATTTTCTTTAAAATTTTATTAGGAGAGAGAGAGAGTTGACATTAGTCTCTGTGGACTCTTCTTTGCCAGCCACCAACAACCAGGCATCTGCTGTATTCCTGCTTTTCTAACCTGCTCTCCATGGAACCACCTCTGTATCCATCCTCCACCCCTATAATACCATCCTTTCTGCTCTCAGGGCGAGACCTCTGTAACTTCAATGTGGTACTCTCCTTCTGAAATAGCATAAATGGCCTACAGATTAACATCTGGCCATTTCTCAGTGTCCACTCTGACCTTCCTGCTCTCAGAAACATGTTCTTGTTCATTGAAGGAATGGAGTCAACTTTATATCCATAACATCCCAAGTCACCATGCATTCTCAGCCTCTGTGCTTGTCCGTGTACCTAACACCTGGGAAGCCATCTTTTCCCTCCACCAGGGCTTAGCTCAAATGCATCTCTTGGGGAAACGGCTCAAATTTATCACCCTTCTACCCATTTTCTTCTAGCCCCACGTGCTCTCCATCTGGTACCTCCCCAGAGTATACTTTGGGGTGCTTCCGTCGTTAGTTAGCAGTGAGTGCTTCTGATGGCATGATAATGTGCCTCCCTTGTTTGCTCCAGTCCAGGACTGGCCTAACTCCCAGGCCACAGCGACCTCTGTCCTACTTATTGACCAGATGTCTCTTCCCTCTGTTTCCTCCTCAGACTGCAACAGCCAGAATCCAGACCTAACGAGGTCTGGCCTGGCATATGGCCAAAGAGAGAACACTTTGCCCCACAATCTCTGTTGTAATTATAATCAATGCAGGTTGTTTCTAATATCAATTCTGTCTCATGCTAATACTTCAAAAGACTCAAGAAAAAGATGGCCAGATGATGTCTCCTGAGATTCAAAGCATACCTAGACAACCCTAAGAAGTCACCTACAGGACATCAAACTTGGCCCCTGCCAGTAACATTGAACTCAAAAGATAAGAAGGATGGCTCTATTGTATTGTTTCACCTCAACATGTCCGCCTGTTGAGGATTCAGCGTTAATAGTATAGACATAGTTAAAAGGTAAAAGCTATGTCTTGTGTGTCCTTGTCTCTTTCATGTGTGCTCGTACTCCAATGGCTGGACTTAGTGGACATATAAAAAGGAAAGAAATGAGCAGGAGGGGGGAACAATCAGGAATAGTTGACAGCATGGTGGTTTAAAATGGGAGTAGCGCACATAGGCTCATATGCTTGAATATGTGGTCCCCAGTCGGTGGAACTGTTTGGGAAGGATTAGGAGGTGTGGTCTTGTTGGAGAAGGTGTGTCATTGGGGATGGACTTTGAGGTTTAAAAAGCCCACGTCATTCCCAGTTAGTTAGCTCTCTGTCTGCCGCATGCTTGTGGATCAGACATCAGGTCTCAGCTACCACCCTAGCACCATGCCTGCCTGCCTGCTGCCAATTTGCCACCATGGTGGCCATGGACTCCGACCCTCTGAAACCATAAATTCCAATTACATGGTTTCCTTTTAAGGTGTCTTGGTCATGGTGTCTCTTCATAGCAATAAAACAGCAACTAAGGCCATCACCCTCTCTTGTTTCCTCTCATCTTGATAGAGTACATCTTCAGGTAGTTTCCTAACATGTAAGAAGGCAATCAGGTGGGAACTTCTCTAGGGAGGTCTTAATCTATTCCTACAGTTGGCTGATAGTTTGGCTGGGTAAAAAAGTCTCAGGATAAAAGTGATTTTTCTTGGTGACTGTCAAAGACATTTTTTCATGTTTGATTGCCTTCTATCTTCCAATGTTGACGGTGAGGAGACTAAAGCACTGTCTGCTTCTCTTACAATGTATCAGTGTATCTGAAGACCTCATTACACATGGCTTCACAGTGATGGATCTACTCTGGTCCTTTGGGCTGGGCTTTCAAGCCTGTTACACTGTGATCAAGGGACATTTTTGTGAGTTGCTTCCTTGGTGGCCTCCGCCCCCCCCCCCCGGCCCACTTTCTATACTCTTCCTAGAATCCCTGTTATTAAAGTCTTGGTTTTCTATATCAATCCCTCATTTTCTTTTAGCCCTCCTCTCTTACTTTCCTACTTTGTCTCTTTGCTACCTTCTAGGAAATCTCACGATGTGTATCTTCTCAATCAGCCTCAGACAGTCCTGAATCGAAGCTGGTCCATGATCTAATGTGCAGATTCCGGGAATTTGACACTTCCCCAAAACTGTTGCTACTTACACATTTGCTTCTTACCTTCCCAAATTGCTATTGCTGCCTTTGCCCTCCTTTCCTGTCCCTACTTCCTCCATCCCTTCCTCCACTCCTCCTTCCCTCCCTCCCTTCCTTCCCCTGCATTCCCTCCTTTCTCATTCCTTTCTTCCCTTTCCTTCCATCCTTTCTCTCCCCTTCTCACTCCCTTTCTTCTCCTTCCTTCCTCCCTTCCCTTCTTCAACACTTTGAAGATAAACCACCTTACACTATTCCTGTGATGCCCATCTGTCCTTCGCGTGGCAATGTTTACCTATGTGGGTCGATACAGGACATAATTTTCGTAATCTGATATTTTACTCACTATTTCCCCTGTCTTTTAATCATTACTATTTTGTTGTACTCAGTTGGATACTTGTGAACGTCAGGAAAGAGCTCCGCTGCTGAGCCTTACTCTGCCGTTGAATGTCCTCTTGCCTTTCTGTTCAGTGAAGCTGCAGAGGGTGCAGCCTCCATTCTGTGTCATACACAGAACGCTGCATTTAACAAATTCACCGCAGATAGCCCAGTCTAACACCCATCTCTTGTCTCTGTGACGGCCCTGAAGATTTTCCCTGTCAAAGGTCTTTTGATTTTACTTTTATGTAGTCAAATTGAGGGATCAGTCTACTGAGACTGAAATGTGTTAAGAGAAGGCATCAACCAGAGGAATCCAGTTTCTTTCATTAGAGGGGACTGGAGGCATCGTCTGGCCCTCCTTTCTTCTGAATAAAGAAAGCAGACTTCTGAAGATCCATTCACCCCTTCTCGGGGAACCTTCATTTCACCAGATCGTGAGTCCCTTATAGTTCTTGGGGTGTCTGACTGCCTTGCATTCTGTCTGATCAGAAATCTCTAGCCACTGCCCCCAAACAAAGTGTCTCCCATATCATCACACAGAGAGCCTCCCAATTGATTCCCAAACCACTGTGGGGTCCTGTTTCCTGAGGCAAAATACTACACAGCCCCTTCCCCTGAGGTAATGATGCTCTGTAGGGCAGTCAAGCAGCTCGCACACATTAAGACAAGGCTCGGCTCACTGCCATTTGTGAGCACTGACTGTCCAGAGCTTTGCATCAGATAAAGCTTTGATAAATGGCTTCTTACCTTGCTGGTAACATACCTGTTCCCATCCACTTGGAGCTACCTGCTGCTGTCTATTTGTTTTGTTTAATCAACAACACACTCAACAGTGCTTGCAGTGAGAGGTAGTGCAGACAGGCCCCTCCTGAAGGATACTAAGACTCAGAAGGACGCAAAAACTCCCAGGCATGCTGAGAAGCCCAGCACCTAGCTACACACAGCTCATCTTTATCTGTATGGTAAGGGTGGTACCCAATGTAGGCCACTAAGGCCTCTGGGTCTGTGTGCAAATGCTGTGTATCGCCCAGGCCTGTTCCTTAGATGGTGCCTTAAGTCAATTCTCTCACACTGTGGTAAAATACCAGAGAAAGTCAGCTTCAAGAAGGGGAGGTTTGTGCTTATGGTTTCACAAGATTCTTGTCATACCATACAAGGACCAGCCCCGTACCATCTACTTCTTTTAACCAAGTCCCACTGCCCAAAGTTTCTGTTACCCACCTAATGTTACCAAGAGCTTGGGACCAAACTCTGACAGCTGGATATACCCTATGCCTGCAGTGAGTAGCACACCAGCCCAGGGGCTGCTTAGGTGAGGGCCATCCTACCCACACTGTGTTTGTGAATCCAAGTTCTTCCTCTCCCCCTATGGGGCTCTCCAGCACACTGTGAATGGGAATCTCCGGGGGAAGAGAAAACAATAGTGAGGGATCTGTACCTGCTCCCCAGGTGCATTGAATCTTCTCTTGCCGTGTGATACTGCTATGCAAAAGCAACTTACAGGAGGAAGGAAGGATTTCTTTTGTTGCCCTGAAGACAGCATGTTGGCAAAGGCTGGCTTAGTCCAGGGTAACAGGAGCTGGCGGCAGGAACTTGCATTATGGCTGCTCACATCTCAGAGGATCGGGAAGTAAAGAGCTATCAACACTCAAGTCCCAGCTCACATCACGTCCTCCAGGCAGGCCCTCTTCCTCAAGATTCTCCAGCCTCCAAAAACATTACTACCCGCTACTGAGCAAGGGCCAGTGACATTGTACACTTAAGACACACCAGAAGGATCATGTCTGAAAAGCCAGAGAGCTCTTCTCCAAAGGTAGGGATAGCATTCCCCTGCTCAGGGTGCCACACTGTTCCAGCCAGCTCCAAGCATGCACCATGCCTCTAAGCTATTATCTCTACCCAACCAAAGCCCTTGTCACTTTCCACAAGAATGAAGCAAAGGTCACTGTGTCCCTGGAAGGAAACCCTATGAAGAGATGAGCTACATAGAACATTCCTTCTCTTCCTAGCCCCATAACAAAAACAACCTCACAGACTCACCACAACTTGGGTCTAAATGTGTTTGGAGTTTCAAATTCCCAGAATCGTTCGCATCCTTTGTAAACTGAGGAGACAGCACCTCAGGCCAGGGAGACAAGCTGCCTTGAATCCAGCTTCACCGTCATTTTGCTGTGCTACCTCAGGGAGTTGATGTACATCTCCAAGCTGCCTGTGAGTGGGGCTTTGTATCACAAGGGATGCTAGCTCATTCAGGCACTTAGGCACTGATGAGTCCACTTGAACTGTGCTGAAGGCAGTGTGGTAGCCTCTGGTCATAGTGGCAAGCAGAAGAACCGTGAGCTGCACATCAGGAACTGTGTGGGGTACAGAGCCCAGCACCGTGCTAAGGAAATAATGGCTGTGATCACTCTTAGTTTGGCTAATGAGTTTTGTCATGAGAAGCCACTGGAATTAAAGTATGTTCGAATATTTTATAAGTGGAAAGCTCTCCGCAGACATTTGCTAATATTATTTCTACTATGTGTCACACTCTAAGGGGCGGTCAATGAGTTGTCCTCAGGCTCCCTCCATGTTCCAGCTGCTGCCAGATCTTGCTACATTTCCCATCCAAGGCCACACTGCGACCTTGGAAGTCATGCCCTGAGTACGTGGAAGAAGATATCACAGTTTCTCTCCTCCCAAGCGTAATGTGTACTTTTGCTTCATGGATGGGGTGTGTGTGTGTGTGTGTGTGTGTGTGTGTGTACACCTATCCCTCAGTATGAAGTGCATTAGCATCAACAGCCCTACAAAAATCAAATCCATAAGTACTCAAGCCTTTTAAGCAACATGGATACTTGCATAAACCTATGCATATCTGTCCACAGGCACTGTCTAGTTTTTCGCTTCTTTAATTTTTTTTTTAACTCCTAGTGTAACCAGAGGCAGAGCTTTTCTGTCCTGAATGCCCAGTCCCAAATAGTCACACAAAAGCTTATATTAATTACAAATTGTTTGGCCTATTGCGCAGGCTTATTATTACCTAGCTCTTACAACTTAAATGAACCTATTTCTATAAAGGCTGGTGGCTTTACCTGTGCTCTAGAGCATCTTGCTCCTCTGGCAGCTGGCTTGCATCTTCTCGACTCCACCCATCTTTCTCCCTACCTTTATTCTGCCTGGCTATAGGCCAATCCAGTTTTTATTGTCAACCAGTGAAAGCAACACATATTCGTAGCATACAGGAGGATCGTTCCACAGCACCCAAGGTTGGAACACAGGGCCTCAAGCATAGCAGGCAAGAATTATACAACTGGGTTTCACCTCCTGTGCCCAACTGATGGACCCTGGGCAGGTGATCTACCACTGAGCCACACTGCAGGCCCTTGCTGGTGCATTCTAGGGAAACACTCTAGCACTGAGCTATGCCCCAGTGCTTCTTATATATTTGAGAAATCTCTAGATTACTTATAATACTTAATGTAATGCAAATTTGGTTGTCTTAGGTAGGCTCTTTGTTGCTGTGATAAACACCATGACTAAAAGTAAGATGGGGAAGAAAGAGTTTGTTTCACTCACATTTCCCTATCACAGTGCATTACTGAGAGAAGTCAGAGCAGGAACCCAAGGCAGGAACTGGAGGCAGAATGAGGCAGAGGCCATAGAGGATGCTGCTTGCTGGCTTGTTCAAACCTGCTTCCTTATAACACCCAGGACCACCAGCAATGGGGCACTGTGAGCTGATTCCTCCCAGAACAATCATCAATCAAGAAGATACCACAGACTTGCCCACAGGCCAGTCTTGGTGGGAGCATTTTCTCTTTGACTTTGCCTCTTCCAAAATGGCTCTACCATGTGTCCAGCTGACTTAAAACTAATGAGCTCAGTGACAGACATTACATAATACAGCCTAGGGAACAAAAACAATTTGAAAGTCTAAATATCATCAATATAAATACCATTTTATTAGCCTATGTTTGACCTGCCAATGGTTAAACAGCTGTATGCTTACATTTTCCTAAAAAAAGAGAGAGAGAGAGAGACTATGATGGACAAACCACTGGTCAATATCACTATATTACTAATACTTTCGTGTACTTTGGCTTTTTGAGAGTTTCAGTACGCTGCATAAGCTTTGCTCTTCCTACCCCAGCCTCCTGAATGCTGGCATCATTGGTATGCACCTTCATGTCAGGTAATCTTTTGTTTTTACTATTAAGTTAATCAAAGCGGAACAGATTCTTTTTGAGAGCACAAGCAAAGCAGGCCAACCAATGTCTGTGGATGGGCAGACAGATGCTCTATTGATAGGTAATTGCTATATAGGTGGCAGAGTAATTGGTAGTGATGGAAGATAGATAGGTAGATGAGGAATAGAGGGTGCAATTAAGTTCATGGCCACCTCTCTAAAATATGTTGTAAAGAAATCCTCAGGTGTTGGATGCTTAACAGAACTCAACTCAGACACCCCTGCTCCCCTAAACGATAATGCGGGACAAAGGAAAGAGAAAGGGGCAGCTGTTTTGATTTCCACAGACCATCACACTACATAATCCAGCTCTTGGCAGAAACAGCATTGGCCAAGTTGAGGTTCACTGTGAGGAGCCACCTACATGGACAATACTTTTGGGAGAGAGGAGGACCCTCTATAGACTTCCCCGTATAATTGATGAACATCTGAAACCAGAAAAGTACACCCACCAGCCAGTGAGTCCATGCATCTGCAGAAGGTCAGAGGTCAAGGGCTCAGCAGACCCTGGGGTAGTACCAGAGCTCACCATGGCTGCCTTCTGCTGCTGTGGCCAGCAGGCCACTGTGGCTCATCTTTGTGCTCTGGCACCATGGCACTATGGACCCCTCCAACACCTTTTCAGCAACTGAAAACAAGCCATAGTCATATATTTCTGGGAAACTTCCACCAAGTTCAGCATCCCCCTAAAGGTGGCGGGGGGACCCAATGCTGGCCCTGCCACCAGTCACAAAGGTGGAAGAAACCCAAAGGACTATTTTTGTACTTAATTTCCATTGATTACAAAAAATGTAAATGCAGAGATGTTGACATGATGAAGCCATTGCGGTCTATTGTGCAATTATTTCTTTGATAGTTCATGACGGCTCAATTGGAGGCATAATGGACTATTATGCAATGACATCTTCGCAGAGTTTTTTTTTAACTTGTTTTCCTCTTTTCCTCCATTTCCTTTCCTTCTTCTCTCCTCCTTTAAAAAGAAGAAAAGGGGATTTTTCATTTACAGATCATTGACTTTTTAATGTCAGATTATTTACTCGATAGTCAATAACGATGCCTTTGGATTCATTATGGGCTATCGTGTAAATAGCTAATTGCATTAATTACAGCCTTTTAACAAATGTTTAGTTTGCAGCTCCTCATACCCATGGACTGTGTAATTGCTGCTCTCGGGGGCTGACGGGCAGGCTCAACCCTGAGTGTCTGCTTGGTGACAGGGAGGTGTGTGAGGCCTTTGTTCCAATGGGGCCAAGCTGAACTCACACACCACCCCTGTGTGTGGTGGAAGACAGATGTGTACATCTGTCCGTTATCCCACTTCATATTCATAAGGAGGCAGAGTCATGCTTCCTAGGCAACTGAATATTTTTACTTGAAAAGAACTTAATGCTAATTGAAAAGGAGGGAAAGCATGACTTAGGGAGATTGACAGCGTGTCCAATGATGCCTTTGCCTCTGTGCATTTCTAACTCAGGATCTAGGAGATGGATCCCATCCTGATGCACACAGAACAATCATTCCAGGAACCAGAGGACATGCCCAAGAGATGTACCATCTCCTTGTAATAAGAAAACAAGTCTTCATGTTTAGAAGCTGTCATTATCGTGGGTACAGGGTCATTTTAGAAGCTATCCCTTCCTTGCGCATCAGAGGTAAACTGAGACACAATTTGGCCAACAGCTACACAACAGAGTCAAAGCCCCTTTGTGTCCAGGAAGATGGCATCTTGCATGGAGGATTAGTTTTAGTCTTGACGCTTGTTATTTTCTGCAACCCCTTTTTTTCTGGGCCCAGACTTACAAGGCATCTTCCTCCACGGTCTCTTATTGATCCCTTCCCTTCTTTTACCATACTTTTGTCCAGGATCCTTCTACCATTCACTGCTTGAGCTAGGCAGCCTTGCTGGTAGGGAAACATTGTTTTGAACATCAAGGTATCAGAGTACATGCAGAATTGAAGAAATGAACCTGAGGTCACCATTTAAAGATGGCATAAAAGTTCATTCAGACTAAGGCTCCTATTGTGGGTAACAGGGAAAATGCTACTCTGTCCCATACCCACACTCCCCTTTATTTATAGTTTGCCATGCAGTGACCCCAATTCCTGTGCAAAATTTTTGTCGTGCATTACTCTTGCTCATCATGGTTTCTACAAATGAATATGACCCACTAACATAGACCCTTTCAGCCCAAGGTCCATGGCTCCATCAATTAAACATAGCCTACATCCTGTGGCTTGTGAGTGCAAGGGCTTTGGAAGAGACCTTTCCTAAACCAGTATAACCTCTAACTGTACTCTAAATACTCATCCTCTCAGGCCCATCAGAGAAGCTTCTTATTGCAACAGACCGAGACCATTACAGAAAACCACAATTGTTCAAAATGCAGAGAAAAAACTGACCATGGTGTACCCAGCCCCAGATGATACATCTCCAACACAATCTCCACACCCAAGACTCAGGGAGCAGTATGGAAGATGGAGTGGGAAGAATGTAAGCGCCAGAGGCCCGTAAAGTCTGCTGTGAGACTGTGCCTTATAGACGCAGCAGGAAACTACACCCATTATCTCAACAATATGGCTGCCTAAGCAAGACCTGAAAAAATGGCGTGTCCACATCCCAGCATGGATGGGGGAGGTTTCAGGAAGCTGCACATCAGGTAAAGAGGCACAGGCGATGAATGGCTACCGAGAGAGCTAAGTCAGCCTTTCCTAAGGATGATGTTTCTGATAGGACATCCCATCCCAAAGGTCAGCCCAAACACATATATACATGTGATCAATACTAAATGGATTCAGAAGGTTATATCTATAAATTTAAATGTATATACATAACAATAATAATTAAAGAATAAGAGAACATAGAATTGAGGAGTTGGGGTGGGTTAACACAGGAGAAGTTGGAAGGAGGAAGAGAGGAGGCAATGATGTCAATACATGATATAATACTCATACATTAAATTTTCAAAGATTAAGTGAAAAATATAAGAAAGAAAATACTAGCCAGGCATTTGTGGCACACATCTTTAATCCCAGCACTGGACAGGCAGAGGCAGGTGGATCTCTGTGAGTTCGAGGAGGCCAGCCTGGTCTACAGAGCGAGTTCCAGGACAGGTTCCAAAACAATACAGAGAAACCATGTCTTGAAAAACCAAGAAAAAAATACTTTTATGTTAAATCCAGGAAACAAAGATATTGATAAGAAACTATATTTAGAAAAAAAATAGTTTTTGTTAGAAAACTCATTTCAAAATAATGTGAATCAGAATGTAGTATGGTTTAGACTTTAAAACAAAACATTGTAGCTGTCACACAATTGAAAGTATGTCTTCTGAAAACTCCCTGACCTAGATGCCACAGGAAGGAATTCCATAACTACACTTCCTGAGCACACCAGACAAAGATGGCCATACTTCCTTTGTTAGATTTCATCAACAATCAGGCTGTAGAGATGGGCTTAGTCTCTAAGAACACTGGCTTCTCTTCCAGAGAGGATGGGGTTGGGTTCCCTGCACCCACACAACTCTCTGTAACTCCAGTTCCAGGGGCTCTGACTCCCTTTTCTGGCCTGTGTAGGTACTGCATGCATATAGTGTGTACATACACACACACATAAAAGCAAAAACTCATACACATAAAATAAATAAGTCTTTTAAAAGTAAATATGTAAATAAAAGTGGATACTGAGGGCTGGTACACAAGGCTACCTCCAATTTCTGTATTGTATGTAAAGATCAATGGGTGAATCCTTCCAGAGCCTCTTTTCTTTACATTTTAAAGCCAGAAATACAAAGGTGAGGGGGAATTAGCACAATTAAAATGACAAGAGATTTTAATTGCCCAGAAAGCCTGTTCTTGAGAACTCTAGGAGTTCTTGAGAACTCTAGGAGTGAGCTACCACCAGGGACATAGAAAAGGTACCCCAATGGGAGCACTGTGGCCTGGCTTTGACTGTTTTTCTGCTACTATTGTTATGATAAATTCGAGGAAAACCTTGACCAATTAATTCCATTGCAGGCAAGGGTGACCAAGGGATTGGGGGTGAGGGGGAGAGGATTCCATGGCAAACATGCCAGGCAGACAGAGCTTAAGTGAGAGGTTTTTTACTGGAAAGGGGAGGGAGGGTGGAGGAAAGAGAAAAGAGGTAAAGAGACACAGGGACAGAGAGAGGACAGAAGAGAGAGGGAGACAGGAAAAGTCCTCTCTGCCCCAAGGGAACAGCAGGAAGGAGAGAAGGGAAGAAAACAGAAGTGGGTGGAACTTTTCTTTTAAAGATCAGGGTACGTACACCTGTGCTATGGTGGATGAGAGGTGGGGCCAGGCTTGCCTGGATTGCAACAACTGTAACAAAATAGCCACGGCTGCATTTACCAAAAGAATAGTCTATTTGCTCCATAGTCTGGAGGCTCAGAAGTCCTTGAGCAGGTTGCCTTGCATGAGCTTGGCATCTGGTGCCGGTCTGTTTGCTACTTACTCACATGGCAAACAGCATTGTGAAGCCAGTCTGAGAAACTGGCCACCTCGAGTCTTTCTTCTTCTCAGAAGACCACAGAAGACATGAGAATTCAGTGTTTTGGGATTTTTGTTTGTTTGGTTTTGGTTTTTGGTTTTTGGCTTCCACTTCATCTAACCCCAATTACCTCCCTAAAACCCAACCCTAATGCTGAAGGGACCAGCACCCTGCTTTAGAAGCTATGACAGGCTGCAGAAAAGACATGTAGGACTCTGACTCAGCACATGTCTGACCATGCTGGGCCTGCCTTAGTCACTAGGAGGTCAGATACTCTCCTCATGGCAAGGAACCAATCAGAAGTTAGCTGGCTGTGGGGACTCTGGATGTGCTTTATGACTCTGGGCATGCTTTACAGTATAAGTGGCACAACAAGACAGTGACATGCTATAGGCCATATCAACCAGTTAACCCATCAACACAGGACAGGCCATCCAACGCTGGGAGCTTGCCAATCCTGAGACTGTTGCATACCCCTAGACACTCCCCTTACGCTGCCTCTTTGTTCCCGCCTTGTGGTTCCCCTGGACCCTTCTTTTCCCACCCGCCATGATGAAGGGATGAGAGGCTCGAGTTAGTGGGGTTAGCTCATTAAACAATAAAGAAACCTTTGTTCTTGCATTCAGTGAGTTGCCTCCTTGGTGGTGAATTTTTGTGGGTTCCGCAAACTAGGCATAACAATACTACTGACATGTTACCCTGGGAATGAATTTCCAACATATAAATTCCAGGTATGGGACATTCGAATTGTCACACAGGACCCAGAAGGCCCAAGAAGACGCAGAATCCTTTCAATTAACCCATTGTGAGATCGTACCCACACTCCTGAGGCCTTTCAGTTCTGACACTGGGAACTTGCACTTAGTAGACTAATGAAATGACACCTAAATTGTCACAGCCCTCCCCAACCACACACATCCATGATGCCTTCATCTTCTATTTGATAACTTTTCAAATATCAATAGCTGGTAATTACCCATATCAATTTGAGAGGTAGGAGAAAATGAATGTGTTCAAGCCAGGGGATGCAAGAGAAAATATGTTTAAATGAAGATGAGTATCGTTCAACTGAGTGAGAACTGAAATCCACGTAGCAGGAGCTTCGAATGTTGTATGGTGTGTTTTGTTTGTTTTTTACATGAGAGGCAAATGGCGGTTCTGGTGGTTTGTATGAGAATGGTCCCATAGGCTCATATGTGTGAATGCTTGATCCTCAGCCAGTGGAACTGTTTGGGAAGAATTATGACATGTGCTCTTGTTGGAGGGGGTGTGTCACTGGAGGTGAGCACTGAGGTTCCAAAGCACATTCCAGGCCAAGGTCATGGCCTCTAACCCTCTGGAATCATTAGCTCCCAGTTAAATACTTTCTCTTACAGGTTGCCTTGGTCATGGTGTCTCTTCACAGAAACAGAACAACGCCGAAGAGAGTGGAGGAGCTCTCTCACACAGCATTAGGCTCTGGCCTCTGTCCACAACAGATGCTTCCATTACAGTTGGGAGACCTGGAGGGGAGAGACAGACAGACAGACAGACAGACAGACAGACAGACAGAGAGGGACAAGGAGAAAGAGAGAGGGGGGAGGGAGGGAGGAAGGGAGGGAGGGAGGGAGATGCTGGCATCTGGAAACCCTCAGAGATTCTCAGAGTCTTATTTGCAAGGGCCAAGAGCAAAGGTGAATGTGATTTAAGTTGCAAACTGGACTTGCCAAGAGCATCCTCTGGATGTCACCAAGAACTGAGTGCACGAGTGAACTGGATACCAGAGCCTGGACAGGCTGACCTTCTCTCGGGGGGTGGGAACTTCACTTTTTCTTGCTTTCCCTTCCTCGCTCTGTCATGGAGGGCACTATAACTCCCAAACAACCCTAGATTTCCAGGGCCATTCTCCCACTCTCAAACCAAACTTTGAAGGTGTGAAGAACTGACCCCTGGATCCATGCTTGGTACCGAGGACATCGCAGGGAAATCACGTGGTAGGTGGGACGCAGCAGAATTTAATGGAGGTGCAGAGGAAAGGGAAGGTGTTCCACTGGTGGGGCAGGGCCATTATCCCTGAGGTCACAGTCACCTTGTATTATCCAGGCAGGGGCTTAGCTACAAAGAGCCTAAACTGTGGCCTCATACCTAGTCTCACTATGTAGCTTGGGCAGGCCTCAAGGTCTCTCCACCTCTACCTCCTCACAGGACACCAAGTGGGTTTAATCGGCAATTGAACCTGACTGGGAAGGTGGAGAGATGGCCTGTGGTATGACAAGAAGCAACGTAAGAAGACGGGTCCAAGGGGAATGACATCCGTCATGGTGAGGAAGGCATGGTGGCAGCAGTGCACAATGGCTCATCACCCTGTGATCATAGTCAGGAACCACAGACTAGACAGTAACAGAGGCCATGCTGTGGAGCATCAATGCGTGCCCTGCGCCAGTGACCCACAGCCTCCTAAGGGGCTACTATCAGCTTGGGAACCAAGTGGCCAGATTCATGGATTTATAAGGAACATTTTACTCAAACCACAACAACGTGTAAAGGAATTTGAACATGGTACTCTTAGGGAAGACAACCACGGTGGCCTGGTGAGATTTTTATTGTCACTTGAAGCAATTTACGGTGCCCCGAGTGGTGGTTGCAAAGAAAATGGCCCCCAGAGATCCATAGGGAGTAGATGTGGCATGACTTTGTTGGAGGTAGTGTGTCACTGGGGGCAGGGGGTTGAGGACTCAGATGCTCCAGCCAGGCCCACTCACTCTCTTCCTGCTATCTGTGGATCTGGATGTAGAATTCCCAGCTCCTTCTTCGGCTACATGCCGCCATGCTTCCTGCCATGATGACAACGGACTAAACCTCTGAACTGTAAGCCAGCCCTAATTAAATGTTTTCCTTTATAAGATTTACCATGGTCATGGTGTCTCCTCACAACAATAAAACACTAAGATGTCTGAGAACAGAGAACTTCAGTTGAGGAATTGCCCAGATCAGATTGACCTGGCAGACACGTTTGTGAGAGATCATCCAGATAGATGATTGGTGTGTGAGGGCCCAGCCCACCATTGTAGGAACCATCCCCAGGCAAGTGGGCCTGGGCTATATAAGACCAGGGGATGAGGCAGTAAACAGTGTTCCTTCATGGTTTCTGTTCCGGGTTCCTGCTTGGGCTCTTTCTCTAACTTCCCTCAAGGATCAGCCGTGACCTGGAAAGTGGAAGATGAAGTAAACCCTTCCCTCCCTGAATTGGTTTGGGTCACAATGTTTATCAGAGCAACAGAAAAGCAACTGGAACATACTGCAAAGGGGTGGTGAACAATTATATGTACAGGTCACATGGAGCTGAGCTGAGCAGGGGGATCCACCATGCAAGGATGAGGCCTCATGGCCTTTGATGCTTCCTTTATATGTAGAATCTCCACACAAGAAAAGGTAAGAAAGGAGAAATGACACTGTTTGGGAAGAGGAAAAGGACCACCAAAAATAAAGTGGAGAGAGCCAGTGTTGGGACAGGAAAGTTGTCCATGCCCAGAGAACATTGTGCTCCCATATGGAACTATCATACTGGAACCCATTATTTTGTATAATTCGCACATGCTAATGAAAAGGAAATATAACTCTGACCCTTGTGTGCCTTCCCCAAACCTGGAGCAGATACACACCATCAGGAGAACCAAAATCAAGAAAACACTATACCCTCAGCACAGGAGGGAGAAGCTGGGGTGTTGCTGTGACCCCTGGAATCATGCCAAGGCCAAGTAGAGCAGGGTCTAGAACTCCCGGCTCTGATGTCCCCAGCCCTGCCTGCCCTGGCTGTGAGCAGCACTCTGCAGTGCCCACATGACGAATGGCTTCGATACCCAGAATATTTTCTCTCTAATTGGAATAGGCAACAATTATTTCCCAGCAGGCGGGGATATTCGAATGCGAGGCAGAAATGAGGGTGTTTTATGCATTGAAAGGGAAGCCTCATGTACATCCACACACTAAGTCTGAACTACAGAGGGGAAAGCACTGCACCCTTTTCCTTTGAAACACTACACTGAAAACAAAGGATACAGAAAAGTCAAATGAACGTCCAAATTCTGTTCTCCAAAGGAGAGGAGCGGGAGGGAAAGACTATTCAGGAAACTTTGAATGTAGATGATCCAGGAACAATTTAATAGGTAAGTGGTCCATGATTTTTCTTAACATACATCCTCATTAAAAAGGAGAGCAGGGGGAGATGAGACGGGAGAAAGGAGAAGGAGGATTAGAAATATCTTCGGAAAGCGATGGATCTGTTGCCATTTCTTTTACTTAATTTTGCAGGTATTCTCAGCAGGAACTGAATAAATTATGCTGACAATAACATAATATCCACGATAAATCATCAACACGATTTTACTGATATATTGCAGGAAATGTAAATAATAGCCAGGGCCACTAATTGGCTTGCTTCTAGGGAACAAAGCTGTGACCGTGGGTCTGCCCGTCTGGGCATTAGTGCTTCTGTACGATGACTCTTTTCTGCTGATTGGAAGGAAAATGGGCCTTTGTGTACATGGTCTTCTGCAGGTAACACAGACCTGAGGGAAGGAGCCTGAAGCCATGGTGTTTCCAGTGGCCCTGTGGCTTGCTAAAACTTAGCCTGATTCCACTGATGCTCTGTGTCCCCCGACCTCCAAAGAAGTATCAAGGTTTGGTGAGGGAAAATCTCCCCTAGTCTGTTCATCTCTTCAATCTCCCCATTCCTCTGCCTCATTATGAATTTAATGTTTTGCTTTAATAATGATTTGACTGCAACTTCATCTGACCAGAAACATAAGCTGCTCCTATGTGTGTCCTATTTTCCAAGTACCTTGTTAGCATTCTTCATAATGTTTGCGGAGATTAAAAATCTATTTTCTTTCTTTTTTTCCCCCAAAACAAACTCCTCTCTGTTTTCTGACAGGATTGAGCTTCCTACTGTACCAGAGTGTCCTGGAAAGACGTCACCATTGATCCCCCTGAGCAGATGCATTTATTTAATAGAAGGCCAAGCCAGGGTCAAGGTCCGGGAAACACCTACTTCCCATGTCCATGCTTTCTCCTAGGAGCAGGGCAATGACAAAGAAAGGAGTATATTTAGTGACACACAGTAGAGAACACTAGCAGAGAGCCACGGGATTGGAGGTGGGAGAGGGGGTGACATTCGAGTTGAGGTCTAAGAGGACAGAAAGAGCTTAACTGCAAATAGCAAAGCGAAGTACGTTCCAGACTGGACAGAATGTTCAAAGGCACTGGGTTGGAGTGTTCTGTTAGGGAGAAGCAGGGAGAGATGAAGACAGCTGGGAAAGGTTTTCAATACAGACATGGCTCCATCGCAGTGGCACAATGGGACAATTTCCAAATACCCTGGGGTCCTGGCCCAACTTCCACTTCCATAGCTCACATGGCACCTTCCATGAGTTGGGCGCTGAGTTCTGGGCCATCCCATCTCCTCCTACTCCCTCATCTGGGATCTGACATTGTCCCTGGAATGGTACTGTGGTTTTAGCATGAGAAATGTCTCTGCAGGCTCGTGTGTTTGAACACTCGGTCTCCAGCTGATGGTACTGTTTGGGGAGGCTGTAAAGGTGGGACCTCACCAGAGGAGGTGTGTCACTCAGAGAGGAGGGCGTTAGAGTTTATAGCCTGGACCCACTTCCTGCTCTCTCTCTCTCTCTCTCTCTCTCTCTCTCTCTCTCTCTCTCTCTCTCCCCTGAGGCCTCTCCCCTCTTCCCTTGGTGGTAAGGCAGAGTTGCCACTCAGTCTGCAGCTACACCCTGCATGTATCTAAGGGCTCCCAGAACAGGGGTCTTCTTGAGCTTGCACGCTTATTTAGAACTCATTGTTCTGCCTGGGGACTGGACAGCCCTCCATGAGGCTGGGGCAGTCAAGTTTTACTTCCAGGGCCTGAGCCTGGGATTCAGACCGAAAGGCATCCAGCTGAGAGCCCTGCCAATCAGAGGCTGGTGGTTTCTTCTAACCATACACAGGCCTGCCCTGATGCCCTTATTCAGAGTCATTGTGTCTTGGCAGTTATCTGCTCTAGGGCCATGACAATGTGACAGGTGCAGGTCCTGACACAGGAAATAGGGTTATTAGCATGTTTCCTGGAGGGCCTCAATAAGTGACTCATAGCTAGGCAATCCTCTTCATGGATGCCCCGAAGGATACAGGCCTTCTCCTCACTTTTTCCAATGGGCATTTAACCCTGGTTTCTTCCCAGAGATTGTTTGGACAATGGCCTGTCCCAACAGAGAAAGCACCATGCATCCAGCCAGCAGCTAAATAGGGATGGCTCTGAATATCCAAACCTTTCCAGGTGGGGATTGTGTCCATGCAGAGGCACTGCGGGTCTCAGAAACTGCTGTTATTCCCAGTTTATCACCCTTCCTCTGCATCAGGACCACATATCCAGGGCTTTATTTGCACAGAACACCAAGGCAGGGCTGGGGAAGTGAACTAATTGGACACAAGGACTCCTCTCCAGACATGGATGAAGCTGACTTGCAGGCAGGACAGGGCATAAGCCAACAGGTGATATTACAAGATGTTTTTGCTACAGGCAGGTAAGAGGGTCCTGGCGGGAGAATGATGGGAAAGAGGAACTTGGGTTAAGTGAGAGCAATATTTTCAAATGGGACCCCAAAGACTTCTTTCCCCAATGGGAAGGTACATGTGTGGAATTAAACATCAGAAGACGATCATTTTGTTAACTGTAATGCTAATGACATCCTTTAGTGAGGTATGTTAGTAGATACCTGTGATCCCAGTACTTGGGAGGCTGAGGCAGGGGGATCGTGAGTTCAAAGCCAGTACATGCTAAATAGCCCCCCTCTCTCTATGTCGATCTATCTCTCCCTCACCCCCCCCACCATATAAGTATATCAATGAAACGAGCAAATCAAACCATGCAGTAGATTCCCAGGTCAGGAGCAAAATGCAGGCTTACCTTTCTCTGCTCTTGACCTTGTTCACATGGCTCAGCAGACAATGATGAGAGGGATCAACAATCTGGAAGATGAAGGAGGGCAGCGTTGGCGTTCCCCAGGTTTGCTTATCAATGAAATGTGTGAGAGAGGAGGTGTGGTGGATATGCACACGTGGTAGGATACATGTGCAACTGTGAGCACACGGAAGTCAGATGAGGGCATCAAGTTTCCCATCCTATCATGCTTTGTCTTATTCCACTACCCCCTGAACCCCCAGCTTGGCTTTTCGTCCTTCATGTCACTAGGATTCAGTCAAGCCTGCAATCCAGAACTGCCAATAAACATGCACACACACACACACACACACACACACACACACGCATGCACACATGCACGCATGCATGCGTACAAGGTCAGAAGAAAAGTCCAACCAAGACTCAGTGGTAAGCAGCTACTGTGCCCCACAACTGCAGCTCAGGACAGTGGTCTAATCTAAATGCAGCCATGACAGAATTAAAGCCCAGTCTCCAACTTCTAGTGTATAGCGAAGATCCTGAAAAAGCCTCTCAACTGTCCCCTGTGACAGCAGCAGAGCCCCGGGATGTCCCACTCCTCCACCCCAGGCCTTAGTGGACGGTCTAAACTGCAGTTAAGTGCAGTCACAGAAAAGCTCTGTGCCTCCCTGGCCTCTATGCAGGAGCCTACGGAGACCCAACCCATCGGAATCTGCCTCTCTTCTGTAGTAGATAGCATGGTGGCCCCAGGCACCCCCAAGAAGCACCTTCTGTTTTCACAGATGAAGCCATCAAAGATTGATCAGGAGCCTGAGACGCACAAGCCTGAGCAGCGCTGCAAGAGAGTAAAAATCTGAAGTCCGCAAAAGTGGGTCAAATACTGTACCTATGCAGAGTGACTGCCTGTCAGTGCAGAAGATTGACAGAGGGAGCTCCTGTCCTAGGAGCTCCTAAAAGCCAACACATGTCCCACTAAGGATCCGCAAGACCGTATTTCCAATGGACAGCGACCAGCTAATGGCAGTGCTGTGAGGAATCAGCCACTGAGTGTATCTATAACGATTTTAAGTCGACCATCACCAAAAATGCTTCAACAAGCACCCAGCATTCTCATTACATAAGTTAACAAAAAGAGAAAGAAAGAAACAGAAGTCGTCAAATGAAGGAAAGGATGTCATAGAAATGGAAACAACAATAACCAAAACGGGAAACTCGACCAGTGTCAGCATTAAGCTGGGGGCTACAAAGTGAACTTAGAATTCAGATAAAAAGAATCCTCTATCCCCTATCCCCTTCCTCCAGACTAATGCATAATAGACAAACACTGAAAATTGTTTACACACACACTTGTACATATATACAGATTTTTTTTTTGAAATAGGGTTTCTCTGTGTGGCCCTGGCTGTCCCTGAACTCCCTCTGTAGACCAGGCCAGCCTCAGACTCAGAGATCCGCCTGTCTCTGCCTCCTCAGTGCTGGGATTTTAAAGGCGTGAACCACTACTGGCTGGAGAAAGATGACTTAGCTGTTAAAGGCTAGGCTCACAACCAAAAAGGAAAAGTTTCTGATTCATGAAACTGAGTAACTTCCTTTTCATCACACCAAGAGGGGTCGCAATGAAAATACAGAGTCCCTGATGGGCAATGGTTAACTCACTTTCAAGTTGATGGGAGCCACAGCCAGCCCCCTTTCTCGCGTTCATCGCGTTCATCAAAGTGCTCATTACTGGCATGAGTTTCTTGGGTCTTCAACACATAAGGGGTTTTCTATTAAGTGGTTCTGCCCAGTGACAGGCTAATGGAAGTGTTCTGAGTATGTCTGAGTTACAATGCTGTCAAATGTGTTGGGCAGGTCTGGAGAGATGGCTCAGTGGTTAAGAGTACTGTACTGGCTGCTTTTCAAGAGGATCCAGGTTCAATTCCCAGCACACACACACACACACACACACACACACACACACACACACACACACAGTGACTAACACCCTCTGTAATTCTAGTTCTAAGGGAAATGATGCCCCCTTCTAGCCTCCAGGACTACCAGGTATGTTCATGGCACATAGACATACACACATGCATAAACACACATGCATGTAAACAAGTAGATATATAAGATGTATTTTTGACAGATTTTCAAATTAAAACAGGCATATAAAGACCCATCATAAACAGAGTAACATCTACACCAAAAACAACAGTGACAACGTGGTCTGGATTTTAAATGTTCTCAGTCCCCAATTACTCCTTCCCACCTCATTTCCTGGCTGCCTTTAGGTAAGCAACCTGCTCTGTCACTTACTCCCACAGTGGTGGTAATCTCCTGCCCACAGGGCCCAAAGCATTGTGGCCAATTCTATGTAAACTGAAACCTAAAAGACAGTGAACTTTTCCTCTTTTTATATGGACTGTCTCAGGTGTTTTGTTACAGTAGTGGAAATCTACGGGGCCTTCATAGGAAGCTACAGAGGCCGGAAGACAGTGGTTCAACATTAAGAACTCAAAGAAAGGCATTGTCAACCATTAGTCCTTTGATAAAATTAAAAAGTCAGAGGGATTTGTTTTCTCCCTTACTGATTTTGCTTTATTTTGGTTTTTGTTTGTTTGATGGGTTTGTTTAGATGTGCTGGTAATCAAATCCAGAGCTCAGCCCTTGCCAGGCAAGTGACCTACTAGTGAACCACATCCCTAGATTTAATATTAATTTTAATTTAATTATGTATATTCATATGCATCTGTGTGGGGGGGTGTGGGCACTGATTACTATGGCCTACAGGCCCTGCCAGGGCGGTTGCTTTGCTCTACACTCCACTGTTACCATAAAGCATATCCAGAGCCCGCCAGCTAACTTATTATTGGTTCCTTGCCATATGGAGGGTATACGGCTTCCTAGTGACTAGGGTAAGGTCGGACAAGGTCAGGAAGCTCAGCATATATTGCTGAGTCAGAGGCCTACCTCTTGCTCGGTCTTTGCTGCCGCCTCTCATGGCTGCCAAAGCAGGGAGCTGGGTGAAGCTCTGGTCCCTTCATCTTTTCCAGTACTCTCTCCCCACATCCTCACCCCTACCTGATACTCCTGTTCCTCCAAACTCCTCCCCCATCCACCTGTCATGTCTACTCTAGTTCCCCATCACAGGGACATTCATGTGCTTCTCTTGAGTACTTCTTGTTAATTAGCTTCTCTGGGTCTGTGGACTATGTGGTTATCATTACTTTACAGCTAATATCTGCCTTTAAGGGAGTATGCACTGTTGTCTTTCTGGGTCTATATTATCTCACTGGGGATGGTTTTTCTTTTCTAGTTCCACCCATTTTCCAGTAGAATTCATGATGCCATTGTTCTTTCTCTGTTCTTCAGTTGATGGACATCTAGGACGTTTCCAGTTTCTGGCTATTAAGAATAAAGCATCTATGAACATAGCTGAGCAAGTGCCCTTGTGGTATGGTAGAGCATCTTTGGGTATATGCCCAGGAGGGTATAGCTTGGTCTTGAAGTAGATTGATTCCCAGTTTTCTGAGAAACCACTACACTGACTTCCAAAGTGGCTGTGTAAGCTTGTACTCCCACCAGCAATGAAGAAGTGTCCCTTTGTTCCACATCCTCCCCAGTGAGCTACCACTCCTGGTCTTGATCTTAGCCACTCTGGCAGGTTTCAGATTGAATCTCATAGTCATCTGATTTGCATGTTCCTAAAGAAAGGATGTAGAACCTTTGTTTAAGTGCGTTTTGGCCATTTGAGATTCCTCTGTTGAACATTCTCTGTTTATGTCTGTTCCCCATTTTTGCATTGGATTATTTGATTTGTTAATGTCTAGTTTCTTAAGTTCTTCTTATATTTTGGAAATCGGCACTCTGTCAGATGTGGAGATGGGGAGTGTCTTAGTTAAAGTTTCTATTGCTGTGAAGAGACATCATGGCCATGGCAACTCGTACAAAGGAAAAACATTTAATTGGGGTGACTTGCGGTTTCAGAGGTTTAGTACATTATCAACATGGTGCAACATGGTGGCATGCTGGCAGACATAGTGCCGGAGAAGGCGCTGAGAGTCCTACACCTTAACCCACAGGCCACGGGAAGTGAATGACACTGAATGTATCTTGAACAAAGGATACCTAAAAGCCCTCTCCACAGTAACATATTTCCTCCAACAAGGCCACCTACTACAATAAAACCACACCTCCTAATAGTATTTTCCCAGTGAGCCAATTACATTTAAACTATCACAGTGAAGATATTTTCACATTATATAGGCTGTTGTTTTGTCTTATTGACAGTGTCCTTTGCCTTACAAAAGCTTTTCAATTGCATGAGCTCCCATTTGTTAATTGTTAATCTTAGTACCTGTGCTACTGGTGTTCTGTTCAGGAAGTTGTCTCCTGTGCCAGAGTGTTCAAGGCTATTCCCTACTTTCCTTCTACCATGATCAGTATATCTGGTTTTATGTTGAGGTCTTTGATCCACTTTGACTTGAGTTTTGTTCAGGGTGATTATATGGACCTATTTGTTGAAGATGATTTTTTTTCCATCTCTGGCTTCTTTATCAAAACTCAGGAGTCCATAAGTATGTCAGTTTAAACCTGTATCTTCGATTCAGTTACATTGGTTTTTATTACTATTGCTCTGTAGGACAGCTGGAAATCAGAGATGGTGATATCTCTAGAAGTTCTTTATTGTATAGAGCTGTTTTAGCTATCCTGGGTTTTTTGTTTGTTTGGTTGGTTGGCCATATGAAGTTGAGTACTGTTTGGTCAAATTCTGTGAAGAATTGTGTTGGAATTTTGATGGAGATTACATGGAATCTGTAAATTGCTTTTAATAAGATGACCACCTTTACTGTGTAAATCCCATCAATCCATGAGCATGGGAGATCTTTCCATCTCCAATATCTCTTCAATTTCTTTCTTCAAAGACTTGAAGTTTTTGCCCAACAGGTTTTTCACTTGCTTGGTCAGCATTATACCAAGATATTGTATATTACTTGTAGTTATTGTGAAGGGTAGTGCTTCCCTAATTTATTTCTCAACTCATTTATCATTTGTATATAGATAGTAAGGCACCTGATTTTTTTTTTTACTTTATTTTGTGTCCAGACAATTTGCTGAAGGTGTTTATCAGCTATGGAGCTCCCCGGTAGAGTTTTGGGGATCACTTATGTAAATTCTCATATCATCTCCAAATAGTGATACTTTGACTCCTTTCTTTCCAATTTATATTCCCTTGATCTTCTTTAGTTGTCTTATTGCTCAAGCCAGAACTTCAAGTACTGTATTAAATAGACATAGAGAGAGTGGACAGCCTTGTCTTGTCCCTGATTTTAGTGGAATTGCTTTGAGTTTCTCTCCATTTAATTTGATGTCAGCTATCAGCTTGCAGTACATTGCTTTTTATTATGTTTAGGTATGTTCATTGTATTCCTGATCTCCCCAAGACCTCTATCATCAAAAGGTGTTGGACTTTGTTGAAAGATGTTTTCAGCATCTACTGAGATGAACGTGTATTTTTATTTTTTTTCAGTTTGTTTATATGGTGGATTATATTGACAGATTTTTTTTTTATTGAACCATCCCTGTATCTTTGGGATGAAACCTACCTGACCATGATAGGTGATATTTTTGATATGTTCTTGGATTTGGTTTGCCAGTACTTTATTAAGCATTTTTGTAACAGTGTTCACAAGGGAAATTGGTCTGTAATTCTCATTCTTTGTTGGGTGTTTGTGTGATTTGGGTATCAGGATAACTGTGACCTCAGAAAAAAGAATTTGGCAATGTTCCTTCTGTTTTGTGGAATAATTTGAGAAATATTGCTTCTTCTTTGAAAATCTGGTAGAATTCTGTGCTAAAACCATCTGGCCCTGGGCTATTTTGGTTGGAAGATTTTTTAATGACTGCTTTTATTTCCTCGGGGGTTATAGATCTATTTAAATAGTTTATTTGATCTTGATTTAACTTTGTTAAGTGGTATTTATCAAGAAACTTGCCCATTTCTTTCAGATTTTCCAATTTCATGGAGTAGAGGTTTTTAACGTATGACTTAATGGTTCTTTGAATTTACTCAGTGTCTGTTGTTATGTCCCCCTTTTCATTTCTGACTTGTTAATTTGGATATTCTTTATCTTCCTTTTTGTTAGTTTGAAGAAGGTTTTGTTTATGCTGTTGATTTTCTCAAAGAACCAACTCTTCATTTCATTGATTCTTTGTATTTTTCTCTTTGTTTTATTTTATTGATTTCAGCCCTCCATTTGATTATTTTCCTCTGTCTACTCCTCTTGGGTGTGTTTGCTTCTTTTTGTTATAAAGCTTTCAGGTGTGCTGTTAGATCACTAGTATGAGATCGCTCTAATTTCTTTATGAAGGCACTCTGTGCTATGAACTTACCTCTTCACACCAGTTTCATTGTGTCCCATAAGTTTGGGCATGCTATACATTCATTTTCATTGAATTCTAGGAAATATTTACTTTCTTTCTATTTCTTCCTTGATCCAATGCTAATTCAGTAGAGAGTTGTTCAGTTTCTATAATATGTAGGCTTTATGTAGTTTGTATTCTTGTTGAAATCCAATTTTAATACATGTTGGTCTGAAAGATACAAGTTGGATCTGTTGAGCTTTGCTGTTTTACCAAGTATGTGGTCAGTTTTAGAGAAGGTTCCATGCGGTGCTGAGAAGAAGGTATATTCTTTTGTGTTTGGATGAAATGTTCTGTAGATGTTGTTAGTTCCATTATATCTCTGGATGACCTATCCATTGGTGAGAGTTGGATACTGAATTCTACCACACTTAATGTGTGAGGTTTTATGTGTGATTTAAGCCTTAGTAATTCTTCTTTTATAAATATATGTGCCCTTGTGTTTGGGGCATAAATGTTAAGAATTTCAATGTCCTCTTGGTGGATTTTTCCATTGAATGAGCATGCCCTTCTTCATTACTTTTGATTAATTTTGATTGGAGGTCTACTATGTTAGATAGTAGAATAATTACACCAGCTTGCTTCTTGGGTTCATTTGCTTTAAAAACAAATCCCAACCCTTTATGCTGAGGTAATGTCTGTCTTTGGTGCTATGATATGTTTCTTGTATGCAGCAGAAGGATGAATTCTGTTTTTGTATCCATTCTATTAGCCTGTGTCTTTTTATTGGGAAATAGAATCCATTGATATTGAGAGCTATAAATGGCCAATAATTATTAATTCCTGTTATTCTGGTGGTAGTGGTTGTGTGTGTGTGTGTGTGTGTGTGTGTGTGTGTGTGTGTGTGTGAGTGTGTGAGTGTATGTGTGTGTGTTTACCTTCTTTGGGTTTTGCTGGTGTTAGTATTTGTGTTTTCATGAATGGAGTTAACTTCCTTGGGTTGGAGTTTTCCCTCTAGTACCTTCTGTCAGGATGGATATGTGAACAGATATTGCTTAAACTTGACTTTGTCGTGCGATATCTTGTTTTCTCCATCTATGTTGATTTAAAGTTTTGCTGAGTGTATTAGTCTGGACTAGCCCCTGTGTTCTCATAGACTCTGCAAGACATCTGTCTGGCTCTTATGGCTTTAAAGTCTCCATTGAGGAGTCAGTTATAATTCTAGTAGGTCTGAATTTATATGTTACTTGGCCTTTTTTCCTTCAGAGCTTTTAATATTCTCTCTTTGTTCTCTGTGTTTAGTGTTTTGATTATTATATGATGTGGAGACTTTTTATGGTTCAATCTTTTTGGTGTTCTGTATACTTCTTGAACCTTTATAAGCATCTCCTTTAGGTTATGAAATTTTCCACTGTTTTATTGAATATATTTTCTGTGCCTTTGAGCTGGGAATTGTGTCCTTTTTCTATTCCATTATTATTAGGTTTTGTCTTTTCATAGTGTTCCAGATTTCCTGGATGTTTTGTGTTGGGAGTTTTTTTAGGTTTAACATTTACTTTGACCAAAGAATCCTTTTCTTCTATCATATGGTATCACCTGAAATTCTTTATTTGTTCCATCTCTTACATTCTGTAGCTCCTGTTCACTTACCCAGATTTTCTGTTTCCAGGATTCCCTCCATTTCTTTATTTATTAGGTTTTTCAGGTCTTGAACAGTTTCTTTCTTCTGTCCTCCCTTCACCTACCCACACATACACACTTTTCTTTCTTGGTATTTTTTAAGGGATTTGTTGATTTCCTCTAATTTTTTGTTTGTCTTTTCCTCAATTTTTGTAAGGGATTTGTTTTTCATTTCCTTTTTAAGGATCTCTATCATCCTCACAAAGTTGGTTTTAAGGTTATTTTCTTGTGTTTCAGCTGTGTTGGATTGTTCGGGTCTTGCTGTTATAGGATAGTTGGGCTCTGGCAATGTCATATAATCCTCCTCTGTTATTGATTGTGTCCTTACACTGGCATTTAGGCATCTGGGTTGGGAATGATTATAGATCTAGGTGTTGATCCCTGAGTTTGTCTTTGTTGGATGGGTATTTTGTTCCTTGATTTCTGTTTCCTTGCTGGTCTTCTGGCCTAAGTGGCCAAGGGTTCTAGTAGGGTGTCTCTGTTGGGGTTGTGTGTGTGTGTGTGTGTGTGTGTGTGTGTGTGTGTGTGTGTGTGTGTATGTGTGTCCCACAATACCTCTTGGGTTTTGGGTGCCAATATTACGTTTGTGGTTCTAAGAACCTGTGTGGCCTCTATGGTTGTGGGTACCTGCTTGGTCTCTGGGATTCCTAGTAAGGTGTCACCTCTAGTATAGCACACATTTTTGCTGGGTGTGTGGGCTTGGATATGGAGCTCAGAATGGGAGTGCAGTTGGGGCTGTTGGGCCAGCTTTAGGAAATGTTAGTGGGCAGTGGGAAATGTCTTATCTGGTGGTCCCTAGGACCAGGCTGGCCTCTAATGAGGTAGTTATTTGTTATGGAACCTAATGGAGGGAGTGCTGTTGGGGGATGTTTGCAGGCTTTAAGGAGTGTTAGTAGGCATTGGGCAATGTCTCTAGGTCCAGCCCAGCTTCAGGTAAAGCAGAAATCTTCTGCCAAAGTTGTGGGCTGGAATATGGAGCCCAAGAAAGGGAATGTTATTTGGAGTTGTTGGGTGAGCTTTAGAGAGTATTAACAGTGGTGGTCAATGTCTTACCTGGGGTTTCTAGGACCAGCATGTGCATTTAAAAGGTGGGTCCAGGACAAAGTTAAGGGTCTTGAAGGGACGTTTGTAACCTAGAAAATTGTTGTTGCCTACACTTCACTTAAAATGTCAAAGCCAGATGTATATCTCAAGATTTGTTATAACCATTAAGCAAATTCACAAAATGATAGCTTTAGATTCTTCTTCCTGGAACAAATACCTGGGAGAAAAAACTTAAAGGAATAAGGATTAATTTTTGTTCACAATTAGGAAGGCATGAAACCTTATTTCTGGGTTTCAGGCAAAGCAGAAGCACCATGGACAAAGGGAACAGTAGTTTATGCACAGCGCAGAAATAAAGGTGAGAAATGGAATTGGGCCAAGGCCAGTATCTACTCACAAAGGCATGCTTCTGGTGGCCCACATCTTTCAGTCAGGCCACACTGTCTACATTTTCACCACCTCCTAATAGTCAATCTACTCATCACACCCTCACAGACATATCAACTTAAAGTTAGTAAGCTTTACTAACTTCCTGGACATCCAGGTGATTGTCAAGAGGAGACATCACAATGAGATACTAAAAACATTATAAATAAATCAAAATAGAATTTAAAAGCTGTCCCATTAAGATATGGAGAAGCAAGAAAAAGACACGCGCGCACACACACACACACACACACACACACACACACACACACCAAAAAAAAAAAAAAAAAAAAAAAACAAGAAAGAAAGAAGAAACACCCAAAGGGTACAATAGAAAAAGAAAAGTTGGGCTGAAATCTTAGGATGATTCCATTAAATATAAATGGTCTAAATACAAGTAAGTAGGCACAGTTTTAAGGGCTACCTACAAGAAACTTAATTTGAATACATTGACTAGGCAGAATATTAAAGACAGAACAAAAGTCACATGGAATAGATATCCATTTAAAAAATATTTCTATTTCTTTTGTTAAAAAGTGCCAACTTGACTCATATGCCAATTTTTAACTGAATTCTTTTTATCATTTATACATGTTGTAGTACCACACATTGTCTGTATATTAGTGTCTCATCAGGCAAATAACTGCAAGTGAAAATTACAATCTACCATCTTATCCCACTTAAAATAGTTATTATCTAAAAGACAAAAATAATTACAAATTTTGAACTCTCACAAGGCATACAAATAGTTGATGACAACAGCATGGAATATTTTTTTAAACAACAACAGAAAAGAAAGCAACTCTTCAAAGGAAATAAAAATATCATAGCAAAGTTTTCTCTGCTTTTGTACTCTTCAGGGTATGGTAACTCCTAGAGTGGACAAGTCTTTTCATATTATTGATTATCCAATACAGGGTGGTAAGCCCTGAAACCATATTCACATAAACAACAAAAAAAATCTTAAAAGGTTGCATTTATACATTTATGCATAAATATACATACAAATATGCTTTTTCTTGGTTGGTGTTTTTGTTAATTTGTTCATTTTTTGTTTTGTTTTGTTTTGTTTTTCAAGATAGGGTTTCTCTGTGTAGCCCTGGTTGTCCTGGAACTCACTCTACAGACCAGGACTGCCTGGAACTCAGGGATCTTCTTGATCCCTGTCTCCCAAGTGTTGTGATTAGTGATATGCATCACCACCACCCAGCAAACATCATACATAACAATAACAATCAGAGAAAAAGAGGCATGGGAAGGGCTGGAGGGAGGAAAGTGAAGTGTGAAAGTACTATAACCCTGTGTTAATTAAAAATGCATAAAAATTTACAAGGAGAGAGACTTCCAAACAGAAAATAACAAACAGAGAGAGAGAGAAGAAAAAGAAAGAAGAGAAACCCCAAACACAAACATGCTTACAAGCCAACCTGATATAGACAATTGATTACCCAGCCTCTCTTCCCACGTGATTATAAAGTGTGCCAGGTTGAGTTTCACTTCCTATTCAAGAGTAGTTTCTCTTCTGTTACTGTAGTAACAATCAAATACTTATGCTCAGCTCACTTTCTCCACCCTTCCAGAGTTGAGGATCCCCTGCATGGGGAATGGTGCCACCCACAGTGGAGGTGGGCTTCCCCATCTCAATAAACATAATCAGGAGAATACCCAGAAGCCAACATGACGTAAACAATCCCCCATAGAGACTCCATTTTCAGATGACTCTAGATGGTTGAAGATTAAAACCAACCACACGACCTTCATGTTCTTGTCTGTTGTGATCCTGACATGACCTCAACAGTGGCAAAGGTCAACTTCATCATGATACATCACATTGATGAAATGTACTTTTATGTACATGGCACTTTATATCTGTGATCTTCTTCCCCAACTAAATTTAACTGGAACAAAATCTCCCCTGACCAGTTCAGTTACTATGCAAGTATAAGATCAACCTGACTGAGAAGCATTCTACACAATCTGAAAGTTGTCAAGGTCATCAAGAGGAAAAAAGTCCAAGAAGCCATCACATCTAAGAGGGGATAAGGCCAATGATAAATAGATGTAACACGGCATTTTGCATGGAACAGTGATGCAGGATAACCACATAAAAACAAAAAAGTAACAAATGTGGTCCCATAGCAACACAAGGTGTTACTGGAAACTGGGTATTAGATTATAAGCACTCTCAGTCTAGACTACCTGGTCAATTTTTCTCTACAGCTAAAATTGCCCTAAAGAATAAACCGTATCCTTTGAAAATGGTCAGTGTTTCTTCTCTGTTTGTGATGCTCCCACACCTTCCCTTCAGAGTTAGTGTTGAGGTTTGAAGGTCAATTGTCCCCCACAAGCTCATGTGTTTGAGTACTCCGCCCCTGTGGTGGGGTTGCTTGGGAAGTGCAACACTGGAGGCAGGCCCTGAAGTTTGATAGCCCAGCTCCACTTCCTGTCCTTCTCTGATTCCTCATTGCAGATGTAATGTGATCATCCACCGCACATGCCTGCTACCATGACAGAAGACTCCTCTCTTAAACCACAAGCCAAGCTGTACTCCTCCTTCCGTCAGCTGCTTTCTTCAGCTGTTTTTGTCACTTAGCATCGGGTCCTTGGGTACCTCACCTCATTGCCTCTCCTGCTCACCACATCCTGGTCTCCTGGTGCTCTCTACTCCACCGATGTCCACTCTCATTCTCCATCCACAGACTTTTCAAGTGTCAGTTTCTCAGCCACCCTCTCTTCCCCTCAGCCTCCTACTTCTGTGGCTCCCTCCTGCTTTCCTTACTCACTCAGAAGCTGCTGGAACACAATATATTGTAGATGTTGTACGGGCTGATGACGAAATGGATCAGTGGACATAACAGCTCCAATTATCAATATAATTATAATTGATCTCGGTGAGTGGACAGAGGCTGAACCTGTTGCTATTGTCCACCAACAGTCCACTGATTTCTTGAAGAAACACAGAAGGTGCAGATACAATGGGTTGCATTACATTTTACTTGGAAGATGTTGTAAATGGTATTATAAGTACAATGACCATATGCACTGAGTGCTGCTCTCCCGTTTACACTCCCCTTCTTTCCAGATCTTATTACACCTTCCACACAAGCATTTGCTCACTCCAGTCTAAAGCTAACACAGCCTCCTTAGTACAGGCTGTATTGACTAACTGATGCCTCTTGGTAGACTTCCCACTATCACTAGACACTTGTCACTTCCTAAGTACTGCTTGGAATTAAAGGAGAGATGCTTCCACGCTACTGAAATATGTGGGAAAAATCAGGTTCCCAGTGACTTCCTGGGTGGACTGAGTAGCCATATTTCATTGTTTTCTTAATCTGGGATTTATATAAAGTAAAAACTTGTGTAGCTAGAGAAATAGCTCAGTGATTAGGAATACTTGCTGCTCTGGCAGAGGACACAGGTTCAGTTCCCAGCACCTATATTGGATGGCTAACAACTGCCTGTACCTCTGGTTCCAGGGAATCGGATGCCCTCTTTGGGTACATCATGCACATGGTGCACAGACACACACTTTGGAGCGTGCTCATACACAAGCATGCACATACACTTACACACCTAAAATAAATAAGTTTAAAAAAATTATCAAGCATAGAAAGGGGCAAGACCAAGAAATGTAAAAGCACTCAAACAGAAATACTGAGGATTAAGTTTACTAGACATTTATTTTTCAGGTAACTTGATTAATTAAGTTTAGGGAAATTGCCACAAGCAAGTTTACCCAAAAGAAAGAAATACTTTTTATTTAGTCTTTCAGTTTTGTTTGTTTGAAACAGGTAGCCCAGGCTAACCTCAAACTTGCTGAATGATCTCAAATGTCTGATCTTCCTACCTCCTAAGTGCTGGCATTACAGGCATGCAGCATCATGCCCAACTGTTGTGGCTAGTTTTCTGTCAATGTCACATGAGCTAGATGGTTCCTGAATGATAGGCTATAAGCTATAAAGTAAAACAAACCCTTTATTCTCCAAGTTGATTTTGTCACAGCAATGGAAACTTACCTGAAACACTGCCTAATAACTGAATGTTTCCTAATGAATAAAATGGAAGTCTTGTGTCTGAAAACAGTTACCAGCTAAAAGCAGATACCCAGTAGTGGACTTTTGTTGGTGTGATAAAGTACCATGAACAAAAGCAACTTGGGGAAGAAAGGGTTTGTTTGGCTTTATACATTCCAGTCACTGTCTGTCAATGAGAGACGTCAGGGCAGGAACTCAGGTGGGAACCTGGAGGCAGGAACAAAAGCAGAGACCATGGAGGACGCTGCCTCCTGGATTATCCCTAATGGCCCATTCAGCTTGTTTTCTACCCACCTAGGACTACCTGCTCAGGAGTGGCAGCCCCCACAATGGGCTTAGCCACACCCTTCCCACATCAATCATCAATAAAGAAAGTAGATTTTCCAACAGGCAAACCTAAGGGTGGCATTTTCTCAATTGAGGTTCCCTCCTTCCCTCTTTCTAGATGACTCTGGCCTGTGACAAGTTGGCACTTGCACACACACAAAAGTAACCAGCAGCAAAGTCTTAGTAACAAATTAAATCTGGACCATGTGTGTACACTTACACACACACACACACACACACACACACACATGCATACACATGCGTACATACACATCTGAATGTGCTTGTATGTGCATACTTACATGTAGTGAAATAATCACTTTGTCTCCTTCTGTGGCACTGACCACACCCATTGGGGGGGTGGAACCATGGGTGGAAATGACCTGTGGAAGGAGGTCTGAGGAGGAGCCAAGGAAGGCTCTCTTGCTGGCGGGACTCAGAGAGGAGAGCATGCGGTGGAACTTGCTGGTGTTCATCTGTCTAGGTTGTTAGTTATTTCTCCCTGAATAAACATCTACTCAGCCTGTTTGTTTATCCTGATCCTTATTTAACCGCAATACTTACATAAGTGCACAGAATCACATGCACAAAGAAAACCTGACAAACTTATCAAATCTCTAGAAGAAAATAAGAGGCTAAGTATTGATTAATTAAGTTTGGGGAAATTGCCACAGGCAAAATATTTGGATTTAGCACACAAGTAATAGAAAGAAATTAGAGAAGAGAAGGCAGGGGTCAGAGGGATGCTTAAAGAGCTAATGCCCAGTGATACAAGGAAGCAATCAGCTAAGCTTACAGCATAAAGTGATGTAAAAACAGATATTAACAATTGTTTATTTTTTAAATAAGCCACATTGACAGTTATCTATACCTCACCCACAAAAGGTTAAAAGTTAAAGCAAACAAAGTAAAAATGAAGATAGAGACATTAAAATGGGCATTACAAGAATAGAAAGAACACACATTTGGAAAATGTGCACCACTGAAAGAAAGAACAATGGGGATTGGAGAGACAGCTCCACAGTAAAGAGCTCAAACTGAGCTTGTAGAGGACTGGGGTTTGATTCCCAGCACCCACATGGCAGCTTACAACCACTGGTAACTCCAGTTCTAGGGGGACCTGGAGACCTCTTCTGGCTTCTGTGGGCATTTACATATATACATATACACATAAAATAAATATTTTCTTTTAAAGCAAAAAGAAGAGCAATGAACAAAAACTTTAACATCATCTCCATGATGTAGAAGGAACCACTGGCAAAATCCAACCACCTTTCACGATAAACACGCTCAACACATCAAGAACAGGAAAAAAAATTGAACCTTGGCACAAATGAGGCCACATGGGGTAAGCCCAAAGACTGCCGGTGGAAATTACAGAGATGAGGTCTTTTTTCAAAGTATTAGCTCCACAAATACCATAAATATATTAGGTGACTCATATGCTAAAATGAGCTCAGTGTCACACCACACACTTCAAACTATACTTTCACCAATTAAATTTTTGTAAAGAATGGATAATTACATATATAATCTTATGTTTGATTTTTAACTACAATATAAGCCAAGGAAAATGGAAAAGATAAAATCCAAAAATAAATTTAAATGTCAGAAGAAAATTGTTCTCAACTCGTATGCCAGTCTGGGGGTCTCCCCACTGAACTGTATCCACAGCACTGAGATCAGAGCACGACCTTCCCACTGGAGAACTGAACCCTTGTCTCCTTCATGGCAAGTTACTCACCACTAACAGGGATCAGTCATTAACCAGACTTACATAGCTACTGAAATTACTTGTTAAAGATTGACAGTAGGGACCAGGGAAACAGCTCATGAATAAAGTGCTGGCTGCATCACTGTGAGGACTTGAACTCAGATTCCCAGCTGCTGGGCATAGCAAAAAGTGCCTGTAAACCCACCACTGGGGGAGAGGGTGCAGAGAAAAGAAAATCCCTGGGGCTCATTGTCCAGCAAGCCCAGCTAGAATGAAATGCTGCGCTCCATGTTTAGGGAGAGGCCCTGTCTCAAAACATAAGGCAGAGACTAAGAGCAAGACATCTGACATTTACCTATGATCATCACATGCATGTGCAAACACACACACACACACACACACACACACACAAGCACACACACGCACGCACAAGTGGAAGAGGGGAGTAGACATGAGGGTGTCTTCCATTTTATAAATTGATGCAGCAATGAGAAATGTATTTACTTTGTCACCTTAGAAAACAGAGGAAAACATTTATGCAACATGGACTCAAGGTGCTAGACAGCAAGAAGCTCAAAGGGGAACTTCCCAAGAGACTAAAGCCAGTGAGATTCCTGCTAAAATACCTTGAAGTCACTCCCAGGAAGACTTCCAGGCCATGGTACAATGAGAGGGGCCTCAAACTAAGCTCCACAGCCCAAAGAGACAACCTTCAAACGGCACACTGAAGGCTCCAGTGGTTTGGAGAGGATTCTCCTCGATTCTTCAGCTGGATGCTAATCATTCCATTTGTGTGGAGGAGATACCCAATGAGGGAAATACCAGAAAGACACGGTGTGTAAGAACTGTCCAAGGTGATTCTATTCTACCTACATGTCTTGACCTCACAGCACCATGGGAGAAAAGTTTCCTAGTTTGAGGCTGGAGGACTGAACACAGCATCCCGGCCTTGGAGCTGTCATAGCCTTGGACCTCCTGTGTTGTTTAAAAATACCATGGGCAAGGATAATGAAGTAGCTATTGCGAACCTGCACCACATACCCCAGTAGGTAGAAGTGTGCTAAGGACACATATGAGTGATTTCATGTTCTTTAATATTTCAGATGTATGTATTAACAGTTTAATTTTACATATTCACCCATTTCAATTGCCCCTCACACATTTAAGGATACTGTGTGTGTGTGTGTGTGTGTGTGTGTGTAACAGAGATGATGTAGAATATTTAACTATGTAAAGATGTGTTACATTTGCTTATACTGTGGAATATTACTTTAACTGTGTAAAGGTATGTTACAATTGTTTCTGCTGTATTTGTTTAACAATGCAAGGATGTGATACATTTGTTTAATGATGAAAATGTGTTGCTGTTTCACCTTGCCTGTCTAAGGCACCTGATTGGTCCAATAAAAAACCTGAATGGCCAATAGCTAGGCAAGAGAGGGATAGACATGGTGGCAGGCACAGAGAATAAATAGGTGGAGAGAGAATGGAAGAGGAAGGAGAAGAGAATGAGGAAGAAAGAGAAGGGTGCACTTGGAGCCCGAAACCAGGCACTTGCCAGCCAAACACCAGAGGAAGCGGGGGAAAGTAGAATATACAGAAAGAAAAGAAGATAAAAGCCCCAAGGCAAAACACAGATAAAGAGAAACAGATTAAAATAAGAGCTAAGACTGAGCATTCATAATTAATAAGAAGTCTTGATGTCATGATTTGTGAGCTGCCTGGTGGCCCTAAAGAAAAATCCTGAGAGAGAGATAGAGACAGAGACAGAGACAGAGAGAGACAGAGAGAGAGACAGAGAGAATGTATATGGGCAAGGGTATGTGAGGGCCACAGCATACACATAGTACTTTTACCTTCCATGCTGGAGACTTTTCTGTCCTGTGAGCCAGTTCACAAATAACCACATTGAGACTTATTATTAATTGTAAATGCTCAGCCAAAAGCTCAGACTGGTTACTAGCTTACTCTTACATTTAAATTGACCCATATTTCTTACCTACGATCTGCCACTTGTGTTGGTACCTTTTCTGCACACCTCCTCCCAGTTCTGAGACTCATCCCCTTCTTTGTGCTCTCTTTTTGTCTGCATGCCCTGCCTTACTTCTGCCTGGCCAACCAGCTTCTTTATTAACCCAAGCACAGTGACATATGTTCACACAGTGTAAAGGAATAGTCCACAAAGGATGTTGCTTGCAGCAGTATATTCTACATGAGACCTGTGAGTTTCCTAGCATTCTCTGGTAATCAAACTTCACTGTAAGGGTGCTGGGATTACAGCTGTACACTACCATGTCAGGCTTAGCATAGGCTCCATGTATCCAAGTTCAAGTCCTTATCTTTGTACAGCAAATGTTTCACTCCACTGAGTCATTTTTTTATCCCAAGACAATTTTTAAAAGGTAAGTTGGACATCTGAAGTAAAAAACACAATGTATGAGGAGGAAACCATGATCGAAACTGGTTAGAGAAAAGAAGAATAAAAGCATGCCCAGAAAGAAATGGAAAGACAAAGACTGAGAAAACTAATAATTGAAGAAGGGGGATTTTCTAGATGTAATAATACTGGAGTCTCAAAGCAAAGAAGAACAGGGAAATCATCACAGCACAGTAGCTAAGACGTTTCCAATATGGAGGAAAACATGAACCAGACATAAGTAAATTCAACTGAACACAAACGTAAAAAATATGGACAAAGTGCATTCTATACCTGTTTGAAAATGGTATTGTGAAACCCATAATTTTTGTGATAAATAACACTTATAATAATAACAATAAAGGAAAAACATAATTTACAATCGAAAAAGAATTACAGAAAAAAATTAGCAAAATACAAGATAATAAGATTTCCTAAAACACTGACAAAGAAATATTCTTAAAACCAACCAAAGAACATAAGACACACTCTGTATAGAAAAACAAACAGAATGAAAATAGTTATCTGTAAATTGCTACCAGAAATGTAGCTTGTGTGATCATCAGGAGATAGTAGGAAAATTTTCGTAACAAGGGATAAAAATGTTAGTATTATACCCAATAAAACTATCTCAAAAAGTCAACATATAATTAAAAGCCTTTTAGACATACAAAAATTGAGAAGAATTCATTATCTGTTCTGCTAGAAGGAATAAAGTCTGTCAAATACAAAATCAGATCAACACAACAGAATGAGGATGGGTATGGTATATGTATCTTAAAATGTTAGTCTTTCTCATCTTATGTGTCTTTTAGAAGATAACTAATTCATTAAAACATTATTTATCACAGAGGTAGTGGTTTGAATGATAATGGCTCCGATAGGCTCATATATTTGAATGCTTGCCCCCAGTTGGTGGAACTGTTTGGGAATTAGAAAGTGTGGAGGAGGTGCATCACTGGGGGTGAGCTTTGAGGTTTCAAAAGCGGACACCGGACACCCCCCATACACACACCTGAGGATCAGGAGGTAAGCTCCTAGCTACTGCTCCAGCACCATGTCTATCGGTGAGCCACCATACTACCTGCCATGATGGTCGTGGCCTAACCCTCCAAAACTGCAAGCAAGGCCCCTATTAAATGCTTTCATTTAAAAGTCACCTTGGTCATGTTGCATGGTATGGCAATAGAACAATAACTAAGACATGAGGTTACAACACACACAAAACGTTACGAGTAAAATATATCAGACAATAGCAAAAAGGTTGGAAAAAGGTGAAATGGTTACAATATTCTTTACCATATGAAACATAGGATGATAATGAAGGTAGACTGTGGTAGGTTACAGACACATTGTCAACCCTAAACTGATGGTTAAAGTAGCAGTGAAGAGTTAGCCAAGGAAATAAAATTAACTCACAAAGTATATTTCATTATTATAAACACAAGCAGAGTAAAAGGAAAGAAAGAGCATATAGAATGAAAAGAAAGCAATTGTAAAGATGGTAAATTTGATCATCACTATATTAATGATTTTATTAATTAAAATGGACTAAATTCCAATTAGGAGGCAGATAGTTTTTTTCTGAGTGGTTTTAGAAATATATGGCAATATCAACACCCCCACCACCACCCTTCACATTTACAGTCACAAATGGAGCAAAAGTTAAATGATCCTATTAGAAGTTAGAAGATATATTAAGCTAAAGGAAAGGGCAACTATTTTGAACTGGATAAATGGCATATTGGAATGTGGGGGGCTCCAACTAAAGCAGAATCTAGCAGGAAATTTATAATGCCACATGTTGATATAGAACAAAGTAATGTTAAATACTAATTATGGATGTTTTCTCCATAAGAAAGTAGAAAAAGAAAAAAGAAGAGAACATATTATTTGGGGCGAGGGGAGGCAGGATAAAATAAATGCAAAACTAAAAACTGAAACCAAAGATGATTCTGTGAACCAAAACTGGTTCCTTGAAGACATCAATAAAATCAATAAATCACTACGTGATTTCACTTAAGATTGACAGAGGGAAAAGAGAGAGAGAAAAGGAGAAAGGGAGGGAGAGAGGAAAGGAGAGAGAGAGAGAGAGAGAGAGGCAGACAGACAGACAAGGAGAATGGAACTGTCAAAAATGGCAGGTAGCATCACAACAGAGCCTATAGCTATTGAAAGAACAATAGTGTAGCATGGGGATAACCTGTTCCAGAGTCCACAGGGAACTTGGAAAGAGAGTACCACCTATTTTTACTCTCAACTCATGATGCTGGGTAACTCAGACAAATCCAAGAACCTCCCTCAGACACATCACTTCACAGTGGGTTCAATGAGATTTCAAGACTTAAAACTTATAGCTTAGGAAGTTGTTCTCTGCCTACTCATGTAGAAGTTCAGTTCTACTCTCTGGAAACCATTATTCAGGTGCTTTGTGAAGAGACATCTGATATGAGTAGAAAAAAAAAAAAAAAACAAAGAAACAAACAAACAAAAAAAAAAAAAAACCACATCTACAAATCCCCAGTTCTTTCAGCTTTTTCATTCCAAGGCACATGTGTCAAAGGTGAAGTTCAATGACACCTTCCTGTATGTGTATCTCTAGGAACAAAAGGCAGATGTCATCTTTCATAATCATAAAATGAGCCAATGATGTATTCTAGTGTCAGCCCACAGGACCCATTGGGAATTCTGCCAGACTAGCTGACAACCTTTACCTCTGCCCTTACCTAGAAACTTTTGGGAAACAAAGAAGTTAAAATAACATTGGGGTGGAGAAGGGCTGGAGAGATGGCCCATTTTAGGAACACAAATTTCTCTTGCACAGAACCTGAGATCAGGTCCCAATCGACCACATTGGGAGACTCACAATGACTTGTGACTCTGATTCCAGGGGACCTGACACCCTTTTCTGGCCTCCATGAGCACACACACACACACACACACACACATACACATGTGCACACCCTGACACACAAAGATATAAATGAAAATGGATCTTTTAAGTCATAACCATGGAGTTATACATCATATACCTCACAGTGAGCTTTAAGGAAAGCACTGAGTACACCTACTTAACTCGCATTAGCACACAGGATTCTACTACTGGGTGCCCTGGTCACTGTGTCATCACTCCAACCTCTCAGCAGCCAGAGATTGGCCTCTGTGTCAAGCACAGAAGGATACTCTCTGATAACAGCCAACTCTCCAAAGCCCACGTGTCCCAGACTGCCCAGAGGACTGGCAGGAAACAGCCTATTACATCCTGTTTAAATAAAGATTTGCAAGGAAAATAAATTCATGGCAACACTCATTATTGATCATTCTCAAAACTGACTGGAGAATTCCCCCAGAGGGGGCTTAAGAAAAAATTAAACATGGCTTTCCTGAGTCGCTTCCTGCTGTTTTTCTACTTCACTGGTTTCTCCCCTACAATTGCCTATCCTCATACAGTCACATGACATTGTACTATGGCTGAGTTACTTCAGAAAACTTCTGGGGCATCTGTCACCAATTTGGAGGTGAACAACCATAGGAATGATAAGGTTAGGGATACCTGTGAGGAGATGCCCTGTGTGCCCTCTCTCTACCACTATCTCCTTTATGCTTTCACTCATTTTAACCCATCCTAAATTTGCTGCACTCAAATCGACAAGCAGCCAGGCCCAGCTCTGTTTCCTCTGAAAATTGACCACCCCTGGCCTAAGCCTTTCTGACAATCCCTTCTCCCAGCTGCTCTTTCCATTTCCCTCATCTCAGAGGTCCCCATCTCCCTTTCTGTGAATTAAGAGATACTGATATTTTCCCAATAACTAACCACACCTTTCTCGGCTCATTTCTTATGCTCCCAAGATTGCCATCTCATCCCAGCTTTAATTGTCATCCTCCACACAGCTAGAACTCACCTTGTTGGTGCAGGGCTCAGAGTGTAAAACTCAGAATCTTGGTTTATTTTTCCATATCAGTCCAGGAGCCTCTCTCACAAAACCTGCTTTGGTTAATGCTTCAATAAACATCTCAGAAGTTTCTGTATTCACAGCTTTGATTTTCTGAGTAGTTCTGCCTGATATGTTTCAACAGGCAAATCCCTACTCTATTCCACCAAGCCAGGCTTGGTGGCTCATGCTTGTAGCCCCACACTCAGGAAGCTGAGGCTTAAGGATGACAAGTCGTGGTCCAGACTGGGTTATGTAAGTACTAGGTCAGCCTGGGATGTATAGCAAGACCCTATCTCAATAAGTAAATAGGTAAACAAACAAATAAATAAATAAAATTAGAAAAGAATCCATTATTGGATCTGTTTTATTTAAGGAAAGTAAAGATAATTTGACAATCAGAAATATAGCAGAAACACCGCATAATGTATCAAATATTACAAAAGAAACAAAATTATTCACAGTTGTGTAAAGATGCCTGATAAATTCTGATAGACATTCCAGAATTCTATGCATGCATAGAATACTAAAATTATAATACTAAGTCTTTTAAATGATTAAAAATGTCTGGTTAAAATGATTTGCCTCGTCCCCTGACAGGCCCAGCTTTGGCAAAGCTGCTCATTGGTGGCAAGTTTATCCAAACCAATGAGATAGGAGAAAGGTGCACAGATCAAAGTTCTGGAAAGAAGGTCACTAGTTAGGAAGCTTGTGACCACGTACCTTAGGAGCCTATCTGGACATCAACAGAAATAGGGGTGTACAGCGGACTTTAAAAAATAGTCATTTTCCTGAAATAAAACAATGGTTATGGGAGAAAATGACCACAGGGTCACTGACAGGCTCATGCTTGCTGATGTCACCAATGAGACCCATTTCCACATAACCTCCTGTGGTATGCAAATGAACGCCACTTTATACCTTTACAGAGAATTAACGCAGCATCCCTGCCCTCCTCTCCATTCAACATATTCCTGCGTGCTCCCTTGAAAAGTCGGGTCCATATAGAGCTCTCACTTTCACTCCCAGCCATGATATTATTATTATTATTCCTTTCTGACCCACTCTGCACTCAAGGCAGCAAAGACTGAGAAGATAAGAGGCTCACCCAAGTTCACAGCTCCTGGGTCTGGAATCCAGGTCTCTCCTAGGTTGGCAACCCAAAGTTGGGCAGCTCGTTGCCTAGAGCATGCATTCACCATGGGGGCCACAACTCCAAGACCCATGTCTTCCTCTCCTTGGTTCAAGTAGGTGCAAAATGTTTTCTTGCCTGTCAGTGCTGATCAACAGAAATGCCCCAGTGATAAGAACTGAATGAAGACCATCTGGGTACCGCCTCCACTCCTACCTTACCCCTCCTCCAGGCCCGCTGAGAAGTGTTAGAAGCAGGAAGGGGAAGCTAATTTGGAAGAACCCTGAAGGTTCTTCTAGCAAAGCTCTTCATTTAACCTGCACAGCCACACCCTAGCATTATCTTCCAACAGCTCATGCTTGTAAGATCTCATGAAGGTCTCTATAACCACAGATCTTTGGCAAAGGAATTGTGGGCATGAATGGTATCCCCCGAAAGTACTTATGGAGGTGATGTATCAGAGCCTGAAGCACACCCAAGGAGACCAGTAGGAAGCCACAGACAAGAGCTTTCTCAAAAGTGATCCAGCTGTTAATAGAAGGTAAGTAACCGTGAACAAGCAGCTCCACCATTCTGATAGCAACTGGGATTGGCGAAGTGTCCAAAGTGGAGAACTCTAGAAGAGAGAAAGAAAACTCCAGAACTTTCTACACTGGCCCTGATGAATTTCAAGCCTGCCTTTGCATTTTAGAGCTCCTCATGTTTGCAGAAACATGAGGGATGTGGTAATGAAACACTAGTAAATTAACAGAAGAAAAAAGAACTCCATGTGACTCTTTAGAAAAAAATTAATATGGCCCTTTTCATGGGATTGGAGAAATACACAGTGTGTAAAATGAAGGGAGGGGAATTATGTTACATGTAAAGTAACTCTGAGTAGACAGCTATGGATGGATCATCTTTATCAATGTCTCATCACCCAAGGCTCTGAGAACCTCCAGGGAGAGGAAGTAGAAGGATGTAAGGCTGTGAAATGATGCATGTGCCATCAACTCACTGCAGCTTGGATTATGCGCAAGACTGAGACAATAAAAAGGAGTCACCCTCACTTGGCCTGTGGACACTGGTTCAGTGTCCTTGCCCCAGTGGGTGGCCACACAGCCTTGACCGCATGTACGCAACATGAACTGAACTCAATGGATTACTAATAACAATAAACAGAAGAAGCCAAAAAGTAGGTACGATGATGAGGTGGACAGTGTGGGGGAGGAGCTGGAGGTTGTGGTGGGTAGATTTACTCAAAATACATTCTATAAGTGTAAGAAAAAATTTAAAGTACTTTGAAAATGAAATACATATACACTTCCTAGAAACAGAACTTCCAATGACAGAGTATAAAATCACTAATGATGACTGTCACTGAGTGGATAGTTTGATTACTTTTTCTATTTTTTTCTTTTTTTTTTTTTTTCTTAAAGTTTCTAGAGTTGTTTCAAATATTTGTTCAGACCTATGCACGGCCTATATGCTTCTAGAACCTTTGGCCAGCGTCAGGGCAGCAGGTGCTAAGCAGCAAAGGGCACTGGTGGAAACAGAAGGTGAGGAACACATCTCAGAGCATCGGCTGGGATCCTCTTGGTCTCCCAGCTCCCACTCCCAGAGAGGCGAGGCTGGCTCAGGCCCCAACGGTGACGGTGGTGGGGAGGTGTACGAAGCCGGGCGAGCTGTGCCAGCTCTCGCTAATCCTCTGCAGTATGGTTCGCTGCTAATTTGTCATGGCACATATTTGCCTTATGTCTAATTAGCATCAAATTGCAAACTGCTATTTGCTAACAATTTGTTACATCAATCTGCTTGAAAAATCTATAGTTTAGAATTGGATTGCAACTTATTCTGTCTATCAAAATGCTGGTTCACACATACACAAAATAACTTCCCCTTCCCGCCAAAACTGTGGCAATGTTTGCAGTGGCACAAAAGGAGACGGGGGGAAGGGGTGGTGGCGTTCTGTGTTTTGCCAAAGGGAGAAGAATAACCATGAGGTGTCTCATTTGGAAGGGTCTGGCTTTCTTTCCCACGGCCATGGAAGATAGATGCTTGGGAGGGGGCTTGCATGCAGAGAAGACACTGGGCCAATTCTTCCTCAAAACCTTTGTGAGAAAGTCAAGACACAGAACACCACTGGAGAGCTCACCTTCAGATGCCAGAAATAGCATTCCAAGGTCAAGTTTACAAACGGCAATATGGAACTGTCAGACCCAGGCCTTCGAGAAAAAACTTGGGGATACTGCTTCACCAAGCATCTCATGTGCATGAAGCACTGTATTTAACACCAGCAAGCATCCAAGGTTTCAAGGACCAACATTTTCCTTATTTACAGAGGTGAAGCTGAAGCTGGAGGGGGAAATTATTTCAGGTCATGTATACAGCCAGTAACAGAGCAGGGATTAAAGTCTAACCAGTCAAGTTGAATTGAGAAATTCCAATTATCAACAATAGAGAGTGGAAATAACGCAGCGAGAAATTTGTGAAATAAAACACTGCTGAAATGAATGAACAAGTAAAGCAATGGAAAAACCGTGCTGGCAACAGCTTGGGTTTGAGCAGCCATTGGCTGGCTGACCTCCAACATTTCCATGCGGCTGTATACACTCCAGGCACACTGGGGCCCTCCGATTCCCCTTCTCTTCTGGCCTCAGAAACCATGTCCCACTAGCACTACTAAAAGACTAAGGCAGCCACTCTGATGGGGCGGGGCACATTTCCTCTGCCACCCAAGAGAACTCCAAGGCCATACTGGGGTCAGGAGACCCTTCCCTTCCCTGTTTGTTGGGCAGAAAAGGAGAGAAGGTTCCAGTTAAGAGAGGCTGGGGCTGAACTTCAGAGTATGAGTGTGCAGGGGCATAACATACGTGCTGGATGAAATGGCCCAACGGCTAAAGCACACACGTGTGTCTGAGGTACAATAGGCTACCATAGAGTGCCTCTTGGTTCACTTGAAACCCTAAATGCCATTTTATTTCCAATCTCTTTATTTATGCATGTATTGTTTGTTTGTTTGTTTGTTTAGGTGGTACTGGGGTTTCAGCCTAGTACCTCAAACACACAAGTGCTCTATCACCATGCGTTATCCTTAGCCTACTTTCAAGTATTTTATTTTCAGACAGTTTCACTATATGGCCTAGGGTTGACTGTGAGCTTCCTGCATAGCACATGTCATCGTGGAGCCTATGATCCTCCTGCATCAGATTCTGAAGTAGCTTGGATTTTACCTGACTGACATCTTAAAAAATAATAACCGTCATTATTATTACAAATGTTTAAAATAAGTCTTCCCCTTTGAAGCTTCCTAGAGTCCATGGAGAGAAGTTGAAAGTTCCAGAGGAGGATCCCTAGACACCTCGTAGTTCCCCTCACACACTCAAGTTTTCTCAGCTCAGGCATCTGGAGTACAATCCACTCTTCCCCTCTCAGAAAAGTGTTCTGCTTTCGTTTTTGTTAGTATAATAAAACATCCTGCCAAAAGCAACATAAGCTCACAATTCCAAGTTGAAGTCCATTGTTTGGGGAAATCAAGGCAGGTAATTGAGCAGGTAGATAATCACATCTGCAATCAAGAGCCAGGAAAACAAGTCAACACATCCTGGCTTGCTTACTCTTGACTAGCTTTCTTCTCTCTAATACTCTTCAGAACTCGCTGCCTATGGGATGGTTCTACCCACAGTGGGCTGAGTCTTCCTATAGTAAGTAACCATTAAGACAATCCTCTACAGACATGTCTACAGGCCAAACTGACCCAGGTAATTCCACGTTAAGACTTGCTTTCTAAGTGATTCAAAGTGGTGTTCAGATAAAAAAAAAAAAAATCAAAACCAACGGTCATTGAAGATTCGGCTATCAGATTCCTAAGGCCATCAGTCTGAGGATGCCCATGTCTCTTATATAAGAAACACATTTTCCATAATCTATTCCTGTCTTTCTACATTCTTAAATCATCTCTAACTTACTTATCACACAGAACACAATGTGAATGAGATCTGAATCATTGCTATACTGCATGGCTGATGGAATAATAACAAGAAAAGAAGTTTGGATGCAGCTGATATAGTTTGCATCTAAGCTTAGTTGAATCAACAGATAAGCAGCCCATGGATATAGTGGGCCAACTGTGATTATGCAATAGTTCAAGAGAGGTCCATAGGTTAAAGTCTGGTGAGCATCTAGCACCCTGGGGATGGACAAACAGAAAGGGTGTTATATAGAAACAGATGCCTGAGCTGAGAAAACATGTGGTTTCATCACAGCGAGTCTGACTTTCCACGGTGATTTCTCTGTGCCATTTCCTAGCAAAGGATATAGTTTATTCCATCTTTACAGACAAAACAACAACAAAAACACCATGACTTCCCTTATCCATTCTGTAGAGAGTATCTGGGCTGGGTCCGTATCTTACTATTGTGAAGAGAGAAGCTGTGAGCATGGATGTGAGGGGATAAATGGGGTGTAGGGATAACAGTGTGGTGGTTTGAGTGAAAATGGGCCCACAGGGAGTAGCACTATTAGGAGGTGTGGCCTTATTGGGGGAGGTGTGGCCTTGTTGGGAGAGGTGTGGCCTTGTTTGGGAGGTGTGGCCTTGTTGGGGACGTGTGGCCTTGTTGGGGAGGTGTGGCCTTATTGGGGGAGGTGTGGCCTTGTTGGGAGAGGTGTGGCCTTGTTGGGGAGGTGTGGCCTTATTGGGGGAGGTGTGGCCTTGTTGGGAGAGGTGTGGCCTTGTTGGGGAGGTGTGGCCTTGTTGAGGAGGTGTGGCCTTGTTGGGGAGGTGTGGCCTTGTTGGGAGAGGTGTGCCTTGTTGGGGGAGGTGTGTCATCACTGGGGGAGGGCTTTGAGACTTCAGATGCTCCAGTCCGGCCCAGGGGCACTCTTTCTTCTGCTGCCTGCTGATCCGGATGTAGGACTCTCAGTTACCTGTTCAGCACCATGTCTGCCTGCACACTACCATGCTCCCCAACTATGACAATATTGGACTGAACCTCTGAACCATAAATCAGCCCCAATTAAATGTTTCCCCTATAAGAGTTGCCATGGTCTCAGTGTCTCTTCACAGCAATAGACCACTCACTAAGACAAATGGGTAAGAAAACAGCACAAAATAGCACATGTTCTCTCTCATCCATGGAACAGATTTACACGCATGCCCGAACCACACCTATGCACACATGTGCATACATGGCTGGACTATTTGCAGAGAAGAAAGGAATCAGTGAAGAGGGAGGAGAAGAGCGAATGGATGCTGAGGGCTGAATATGAGCAAAGTACAATGATGTACTCATCTGAAGATATCATAAAGAAACACATAATTTTGTGTACTCGATACACTAATTAAAACATCAAATCAAAATGCTTCCGCTGAGATGCGATAAGGAGGAGAGTGGAGCCTTCTACTTAAGAAGAGTGACTGAAGAGGGACAGAGAGGAAGAGGCAGAGACAGCCCTACACTGTGACTAAGGCCAAGGCTGAGCCCCAGTTTCCACTCTCTGGTTCTGTTTGCCTAAGTCCTTCCAACAAGCTGAGTGAAGGGATCTTCACCCATTGAAGGGCATCTCTTACCACTGTCGCTAGCAGATAATGTAACTTACAGATAGTTCTCCATTCAGCTCAAAGGGAAAGGAGATTCTGAGATGACTGACGCAGACACAGTAATCAGGCAATGGAACTTGGTCCCAGAATGACTCTTTAGCTTAATAAGACATTAAATGAGTGTTTTCCTCATGCAGATTTAAAAAAGTAATGCTAACAGCCGAGTCTCATATATGGTTCCCTATCTTTAGGCAAGAAGGAGGCCAAACACTGCAAAAACCTGTAACTAGAGTAAAATTTTACTGAGGAAGTAAACCAAAATATGGTGAAGAAAAACAAATGTAACTGTGATGGCTAATAATATGGACTATCAACTTGACAAGCTCTAGAGTCACCCAGAAACCAACACCTAGCCATGGCTCTGAGGGAGTGTCTAGATCTGGTTAACTGAGTAATGGAGACCCACCATAAGTGTGGACAGCACCATTCCTTGGATTGAAGACCCAGACTGAATCAAGAGGTTGAAGTTGAGTACCAGAATTTCTCTCTCTCTGCTTCCCAAGGACACAATGTGATGGGCTTCCTCATGCTCCCATGGGCATGGCTCCCTTTAATGATGTGAGGCAAAGTAAACTATCCTCCTTTAACTCATTTTTACTAAGGATTTTGTCATAGCAACAATAAAGTAACTAACAAACTAATACAGAGAATCGATACCAAAAAAAGTCAGGCTGTTGCTGTGACAAACCTGGCCATGTGGTTCTTGAGCCTTTGGGACTGGTGTTTAGGAAGAATTCAAAAGAGTTTGGGACACTGGCCTAGAAAAGCCAGAGGATGCTGAAAGTAAAGCTTGAAGGGACATTCTAGGGGGTGTTGGGGAGAATAGAATGCTAAGAGAAATAAAAACAGTAGAGGCAAGATACATTTCAGAGAGGAACAAGGACTCCACTAGGAACTGGGCAGGGGTATTGTGTTTTATTCTGGCAAAGTTTCATTGGATGAAACCGAATCCAAAAGTAATGAATTAATTTGTTTGGTGGAAGAAATATAAAGACGAGAGAATATTCAGGCTGTGGCAAGGTTACTGCTCAGGGTTATCATCCAGATCTATAGTGAGAGGGGATGGAAAGATGGAATAAATGTGAAGCCCAGTGAGGATGTGACGAGGCAGGTGAAAACGAAGCTGTGGTTGCTGTGTGCTAGGTTGTGTCTGTGCTAGGGTAATGAGAAAGTTTTCTTGAGTCAGATCCGACCCGCGGAAGGCTTCAGTGTATGAAAACACAAATGCATTTAAAAGGAGATAGCTTTAATTAAAGTGTGAAGAGTATCACACTCATAGATAGCTACCTAAGGAAGTATGTGAATGGTGTCTGCCTCAGATGCTCCCATAAGCCACTGAAACTATGGTCCAGAGGGCTAAGGGTACATCTGGACCTTATAACAGAACTTGGTAATGTAGTCCATATAGTACTGGTTTTGAAAACATGAAAGAAAATGAGTGAGTGGGCCATAGAGGCTTACATGAAGGCTCCAGAAAGCTGTTAAAGCTACACAATGTGTGGAAATATGTGAAACTATAAAGATAAAGCCTCGGAATCAACAGAGACCATAGATATTAGGGATGCCAAGACCATAGGACATTCACCAAGGAAAGCGTCAGGCATAGACTAGAGCCCAGTTAAGAAAGAAAGCCCATGTTATTGACAGCAGAGATGGAGGCGCAGGACTAACCAAGCTCTTTGGAGAACAGACAACTCCATTGTGAGCCCCAGATGCTGGACATGGAGCTGCAGGACAAACAGCTTCTTTGCCCTACTGGGCTTCAGATTTCTTTTTGTATCATCCATCGTTTCCTTCATGTGCCTGTTTTCTTTGTAATGTGCCCATTCTCCTTGTAAGGATATGAATGCTTACTATGACACTTTGTATATGGAAGATCACAGTTAATAGATTGCCATGGGTCTCCAAAGAGATTTCAGCTTCAGACTTCTAAACAGTACTGGAACAGCTGAAGACTGTGGGACTTTAGAAGTCGGACTGAGTGAATTTTGTATTACGGAAGGATCATTCAAAAGCTGTGCCTTTAAAAGTGGTGCGTTGGAATGACAGGCTGACAAAAGGTGAACTTATAGTGCTTGATATTGGTTGTCAACTTGACAATCGGATCTAGAATGATCTAGCGGGGGCGGGGGGAGGCATCTCTAGGCATGCCTGTGAAGGAGTTGCTAGGTTAGAATAAGTTAGGAAAACCCACTCTAAATGTGGGCAGCAGGTGTCAGCTCTCTCTGCGTTCCAGTTGGGGATACAATGCGATGGTCTGCCACATGCTCCTGCCACCATGATTTCTCCCTCAATGAAGGACCATACCCTCAAATATGGGCCAAAATAAACTCTCCCTGTCTTACATTTCTCTGGGCAAGTATGTCGGTCATGAAAACAAGAAAATAACTAACACCCCAACAATCTCTTAGTCCACACCTACACTCCCCCTACAGACACCAAAATCAAGGACTTTATGTAAATGCAAACACACAGCTCAGGCATCACCCTTTCCTGCTAAGGGCTCTTCCCACCCCTCATCAAAGAAATGTCCTCTTGCGGAAAGCAGAGGCTATCGCACAAGCCATACATGGTTAACTGACTGTGCCCAGCCCCAAGTGACACACAACCTATACACATTCACAGAGCATAATCTACAACATAACCCCTTCAGCTGAGGCTCAGGGAACATCCGAGCAGGAAATGGAGGAGTGTAAGAGGCAGAAGACAGGGTGTCTGCTGCAAAGATAGTGCGTCTCCTTTATAAGACAGGAAGGCTACACCCAGGACACCTCAGCAATATAATCACCAAACCTGGGCAGTAACAACACCAGTAGATGTGCCAGCATGAGTGCAGCAATGCCCACAAGGCCCCATGCCTAGATGAAAGGCTGCAGGCCATTAATGGCTGCCGAGAGAGGGAGGATCAGTCTTCTCCGGGGATGAGCGCCTGATGCGTTATTCAGTCCAAAGAGAGGAACCCTAAACACACACGAACAAGTGAATGAACAAACAAGATCAGTAGGTGTATATACACCTGTATGTACAAGATATATATATGCTATACATGTATGGTAGCAATAATAATTAAAGAAAAGGAGGCTATGAGTTTGAGAAGGGGAGGATGGGGAGAAAGTGGAGGATTGGAGTGAATGGGGGAGGGGTAAATGATGTAAATATAGTGCTCATACATGAGCTTCTCAAAAATATAAAAACTCAATGACCTTTTCCATAAAGCTACACAGTGTGTGTGTATCCCCCTACACATATCTCCCAACAGAGTGTCAGTCACCTCTAAATTACTCACACACGTAATGCCCTGTAGAAGCTACATATGTGCATCATTGTTATATTGTGCTATTTAAGGAATAGTAAAAAAAGAAGATAATCTATGCATATTTAGTAGAGGAAACAATGAATTTTTAAATATTCCCTATCTTCATTCATGTCTTAGTCAGGGTTTCTATTGTTGTGATAAACACCATGGCCAAAGCAACTTGGAGAGGAAAGGATTTATTTGGCTCTTGCTTCCAGATCATAATCTGTCACTGAAAGAAGTTAGGACAAGAATGCAAACAGCACAGGAATCTGGAGGCAGGAATTGATGCAGAGGCCATGGAGGGGAGCTGCTTACTGGCTTGCTCAGCCTGCTTTCTCATAGAACCCAGAACCAGCCCATGGATGGCATCCCATGGTAGATGGGGGCCTCCCCCAGCAGTCACTAAGAAAATGCCTCACAGGCTTGCCTGCAGCCCTATCTTATGGTGCATCTTCTCAGTTGAGGCTCCCTCCTCTCGGATGCTACAGCTTATGTCAAGCTGACACAAAACTAGCCAGGACCATCAGTAAAATCCACAAACATAAAACCCTCATAGAGGTGGTAACAATTGTAATCTCTCCAGATTGCTTCTAGGCGGGAAAAGACTGTGCACCCTGAAAAACTGTGCCTTGGGATTGTGTCCAAGTCCACTCACTGGGTAACAGAAGCCCTCATTATCCCACCACAGCATGGGCACGCAAGCTAGAGGTGTGGAGGGGCAAAGGTCAGGACCCCATGAAGTCAGGAATGCCAGCCAGATGAAGGGATATCCAGAGATTAGGATGGGGGTCTCAATGGGACACCTGGATCAACAGCCACAGCTAGTCTCTGCCCAGCAGCAAGAGGATAACCCTCAACACGAAGCCACCATGCCCACTGGTCAAATCCCAGACCATCCCTCTGGATCTAGTTCAAGTACAAATGAACAACACTCCTGAGAAGCCGGCAGCCCTACCCCTGATGGCATCCGTTATGTTACCTGCCAAAATGCTGACCCCAGAAAGGAACAGAAGGAAGGATAAACTCCAGGCCTCCATGCTCTGATTCCCTATGAGCCAAGACCCAGGGTTACAGTAGCTGAGTGGGTCTTTGCTACAAATGGGGTTCTGGAAAGAAAGTGAGAAGCCATTGGAGGGCCTCAGTGAGCTCAGAGTATGTGCGAGCCCACCACATACTGCTGCGCTGCTTCATGCTTTTCCCCCTACCCCTACTGCCTGCACAGAACTCTTCAATCTTCAACCTTTTCAGGGGCTCCAAGACATCCCTAGGACCCATGTGCATCTCCTGTCAAAATGTCCAGCTGCTAACTATAAACTTTATTCTGATGTCTTGATTTTCGGGAATAATTACTCTGTACCTAAAATGTTAGCCTACTTACTGCTTGTGCAAAAAGATGACAATAAAATCAATGTTTCACTATCCCCAGATGTCCATCAAAGCCTTTTGCAATGTTAATGGGTCTTTGGACGGAAGGTGGTGTGAGTGGGTGCCTGGCTCTGGCAAGGAAACAATCGTTCTCTCCTTGGCTCACTAGATCCTGGCTGTCCAATATCTCCACTCTGAGAAGTTGGTTGGAGGGTCTGGAGAGCTCACTCAGTGTGGTTCCGAGCACTTGCTGCTCTTGCGGAGTCTGGGTTCGTTTCCCAGCACCCACTCATGGTTCGCTACCATCTGCAACTCTACTTTCAGGAGCTCCCAGTGCCCTTCTCTGAGCTTTATGGGCACTAGGCAATGCATACCGGCAAGACATGTAAAACAGAATAAAAATAAAAGAAGTATTAAAATGAACGAAATGAAAAGTTGGCTCAAACTTCGAGGTGGGAGGCTGCAGAAATGGAGAGGGAAGGAGTACAGACTGACAAGCACACACAGTCGCAAACAGCAAGGGAAACACACTTAAAGGAGCAGATGGCACCAAACCAACCCCTGGAGGTTAGAAGAGATGCTCAGAGAAGGGGAGCGGTTTTCCCGGGGTTGCACAGCAAATGAGCATTGAGGTTAAAACTGGATCTCATCATAGACCTTGTAGGTTCTACTCTAGACTGCACACCATTTAAAGCTTTTGGCTTGCTCTCCACTGGTTTGGAGTTTTAGCATTCTTCCTGAGAACACTGTGTGACCCTTCCTCTGGCTAAGGAAACAGGCTAAACAAGAAGCTGTCACCATGAAGCAAACGCGGTGCCCAGGAGTCTGGGGAGGTGTCTTCGCCATTTTCACTGTAGGGAGTCACAGCACGTACTGCCCAATGTTGGGGTATTAGAATTCTCATTGGGTTTGGCTTTGTCCGTGCACATGTCTGTAATGTCTACCTCTAAGTTACTTGAGGGGGAAGAAAGATGCATTGTCCCTGATGGGGCACTGGCTATGACTAACCCAGCCTTAAACGTGTTCTCTTCTGACCAGACTGGCAGCAGGCCGAAACATTCAAGAGCTGAGGCAGGTGGATTGTGAGCTACAATCCTGTGTAGCTCCAAGCTACAGAGCAAATCATGAAAAAGAAACACACATGGATTATTTTTCTGGTGCCGTGATGAAACTCCATGACCAAAAGCAACTCGGGAAAGGAAGAATTTATTTGGACTTACGGTTCCAGAGCGAGAAGAATTGTTCATAGCAGGAAGGTACAGCAGCAACTATCAGGCAAGGTAGCGGGAAAGGAAGGCTGAGAGCTCACACCGTGAACCATAGGCATTAAGCAACAAAGCAAACTGGAGGGAGGCCAAGGTTTTTATACACAAAGCCTATCCCCAGTGTTATACTTCCACCCGCAAAATATCACTCCTCCTACACCTCCCAAAACAGGGGAACCAACAGCAGACCAAGTATCGAACACCTGAGCCTATGGGGGCGCTCTCGTTCACACCAAACCAAAACATTTACCAGCACCACTGTGGGATGTTGGTGGCGATGGAGAGGTGGGTCCTGCAAGGACAGGCATGGGAAAGGCTCTGTGAAGCAAGCCAAAGGAGGGCAAGAAGCAAGGGGAGAAATGAGGAAATCAGTCTTCACTGTGGCCCTCTTCAGGGCCACCAGACAGGTCGAACCATTTCAGTGTCTCCCAGTCCAGCACACAGGGGGTTGTGCAGGCATGAATGGGAGCAGAGGTAGGACACAGACAGTCTCAAAGTATAAACAAGCATCTGCGGCAGAGATACCCTTGTTCTGTCCAGCCTGTGGTGACACCATTCTGATGGGGTGTCGAGGACAGAGCAAGATAAGAGGCCAATGGGGAGGGAGCAGCACCCTGGTACCAATGGAAGCCGTCCTACAGTGGTGCCACAGCAGTTTACCTCCCGCTATAGACCGTGATTTCAATCCACACACAGAGGCCGGCCTTTGAGAAGGTGACCTGCCAGAGGTGTCGAAGAACATGGATGGGTGCTTTCTTTTATGTCTTCCATCCCAGACATCCATGCTGACTTCACCAAATAGCTTCTCTTCCATACCCATCGCATTCACCGTAAGCATAACCAGGATATTTCCTCCTACCCATCTCTTTTCTGCTTGCTCCGATTTGTTTGTGGGTCCCAGACGGAAACCATACCCTCTCTTTCCTCTGGGCTCAGCAGGAGATTTGATGGATTACATAATTCTGTCTCTAAGAGGTAACCCTTACCCTGGGCATGGTGGCGTACACCTACTATCTCAGAACTCAGGGGGCCTTTGTGGATGATTACAAGTTGGGGCCACCTGGGTAATATGGAAAAAAGAAAAAGGGAAGGAATAAAGAGAGAAGGGCAAGGAAAGGAGAAGAAAGGAAGGAGAGGGAAGGAGGCAGAGACAGGAAGGAAGGAGGGAGGGAGAGAGGGAGGAGGGAGGGAGGGAGGGAAGGAAGGAGGGAGGGAGGGAAAAAGAGAGATTGAGGAGGAAACCTAAAACGCCCTGTGTGTGTTTTCGGTCCCTCCAAACAATTGCACATCTGTACAGATGCCTCCAGTGGTGGGAATTTTCACAGCATTTAGAGGGGAAACATAAAATCTACTATGGTTTCTGGTCCCCTGACTCCTTTTTCTTTGGCTCAGAAAATCCAACCCAGTATCACTTCCCACCAAGGAAACTGGCTTCCCATCCTCCAGTTGCCTACGTGGCCTGGATGTGCTGTGATGCCACATAGGCTTCATCTCACTACTGCCTTTTCCTGGCTCTCCAATGGGGCCTGTGAAACTATCCGGGCTCCGGGAAGGTCCTCAGGAATCTGAACTATGTGAGGCCTTGGCCTATGTATCATCATTTCCCATTTGAAATATCTGCAAAGCATTCAGTGAAGCCCAAGCCAACCCCACCGAGTGAGTGTTAGAGGAGCCCACGCCAGCACGGCCCCCACCCTCCAGCCTTCACACCCCACCATGCAGAACCCAACTCCTCAAGTCTGCCCTCTACAAACAGAAACTGGTTAAGATTGACTCTTAATGGGAGGAGAGAGAGAGAGAGAAGGTCTGACTTTGCATTGCTCTCATAGCAGAAGCAATGTCCAGGCATCCATCACCTCTACACGATGAAGGAACTCTGTCCCCTTACCTATGACCAGCAGCAATGATTTTTTTCCACTATTCTACGGGAGTCAAAAACCCAACAAAGCGCATCGCGGGTGCTGTAAAGGGAGCACACTGCTCGTGTCTGTGACCACTGTATGCAAAGCTTGGCATTAGTCACAGCCAGGCCGGCTGTGACAGGCCTGAAGTGAGGGAGATTAATGCGAGGCTGGGGTACTTTATTATTGTCATTCTGTTCTTTTAGACTCTGCCTCTGACTTTCAATTTTGCTCCAGAATTAATTGTCTGCTCCCTGCAGTATGACTGATGGAGAAGGATACGCGTAGCCCAGGCACCTGGCTCTGGCCTTGACAGTCTCGGGCCCGGTGTGGGATGTATGGTGTGTGGGGACAGATGGGTATCCTTCAAAGAAGTCAGCCATGCCACACCTGACTTCAATCAGATGTGACCAGAGATTATCCTTTGCTCGGAGTCATTTAGGCTTGTAGGGTTCCCTGCAACATGTCCCCCACCTATTAAGAACACTCTCTGGTACCCGGGGCTCAGCCAGTTGCTGAAGTCCTCTCTGGCCCTTCTGGGCTCCAGTTTGCTTCTTTCTCTCTGTCTGCACAGTAAATTGCCTGCACAGCCTCCCAGGCCTCAGCCTCCCAGGCCTCAGCCTTCCCAGTTGTAGCAGTGGTACCACGGATGACAGGAAATCTTAGGTCGTGTCACTGCTGGTTTGCTATGGACTAGTCTCTCTCCTCATCATCGCCCACTCCTGCTTCATCTTCCCCATCTCAAAAGACAACCACTGTGCACTTACACTAGAAGTGCCAATGCCCCCTCCAAAGAAGCTCCCAATAGAATGCAGTATTCTCTGCTATAGAAGATGAACACCAAAATGCCATTTATGATATACATAAGGGAATGTGTGACTGTGATGGCTGACTTAACAGATAAACAAATAAACAGATTTCCTAAAAATATATATATCCTTCTTGGTCAAATTTCAAAGCAACTGCAGATTCTCCTTGGGCCACTCATTTTCACACTAGCAATAAGTCTATGAAAACTTCAGTATTGTTCTCTTCCCTTCTAGTTTTATATATGGCATTCCACCTTAAATATTTTTAAAAACTTGGGTTGGGGACATGCTCCCATTGTAGAGCACTTGACTACAATTCCCCAGAGAAGGGTTGGGTGTGTCTCCTCAGTGAAGTTCTGCATGGCAAGACTCTAGTACTGCAAAAAAGAATGCAATTTGCCCAAACTTTGAGGAGAACAAATCCTAGAGGCATACATCTGCAAAGGTTCCCTCCAAATTTACCACAGGGTCTGGAAGTCACACTGCCAGCACCTGAGGTACAGAAGGCCCCCTAGCCTTCCCTCACAAAACAGTTCCATTAATGTCATGCTCAGTCATCCTAGGCCCTGCCACCTTGAGGGTGGATGTACTGAAGGTTTGGGGTCAGATAATTCTTCCAGGACCTTGGGAGGAGAAGGTGTAACAGAGATGTCCCATTTGTCTCTGAGAACCCCACACTTTCTTATTCCTACACCATGATCAGTGCTGGGTCCCTGTGTTCATAACCATCTACTGCAAACTGAAGCTTCCCTGATAGGGATTGATAAGTGCTCTGATCTAGGGTAAAGCAGCAAGTTATTAGGCATCAACAGTTTGATATTATATTCATGAGGAACAGTAGCTTGCCCCTAGGATCTATGAGCGATCTAGACACAGGTCCTTACCCCTGATAATGGTGCCGGGGATGGCACACTGGACTTGATGAGTTTAAAAAAAATAACAAAAAGAGAACACAAAGTTGGGTGGATAGGGATGAGGTGTGGAGTGGAGGGGATGGGGTGGGAATGAATGTGAGCAAAATACAGCGAATAAAATTCTCAAAGAACTAATTTTTTAAAGATACAAATGTCACAGAATATCACGTTGTTGTAAAAGCGTTCTGAAAGGGCAGAGAGCTGGAGAGATGGTTGAGCAGTTAGAACACTGGCTGCTCTTCCAGAGGACCTGAGTTCAGTTCCCAGCAGCCGTGTGGTGGCTTGCAACTGGCTGTAACTCCAGCTCCATAGGATCTGACACCTTCTTCTGGCCTCTGCAGGCCCCAGGCATACACTATGGTACACAAATAGACATGTAGGCAAAACCACCCACATGCGTAATATTTTAAACTTAAATAATAAGGTGTTTTAAATAACAATAATAATAATAATAAACAACAGTTTATTTTTGTTTCAGGAAGAACTCTGTTGAATATGTTCAAAGTCCATGATGCACTTGAGTTCAGATGCTATGAGGCTAACCCATTACTCTGTACCATGCATAGACACTAATAAAGTGTCTTTAAATAAATAACAAGGGGGAAAATCAACCAATAGCACAAAAGACAGGTGCTGCTGAGGTGAGAGCCATTTAAAGGCCAGTTTCCTGTAGAAGGTTCAGAACGTCCTTCTAAACACACTGCCCGACTACAAGCTGCCATAAATTATCCCAGCTTTAACTCACCAGTACTCTCCCACGGTTACGGTATCATGTTAAAGGGTACGGAAATATATAATACACTCAACTGTCTCTATAGGTGATGCCAAAGGGAAAATTACCACCAGTCGGTGGAGAGAGCCCAACCTCATTACATTAATGATTTACCACGGTGGGAAAATGTGAAAGTAGCTGGTTGCCGCTCCTTGGAAGAGCCTAGGAAGGGGCTTGGGCACAGCCACACGAACCTTCCCCTCCCAGTGCAACCTCCGGAACTTAAAGGAGAAGGTGTGCGCTGTACGCCGTGATATCCTTCAAACTTGACATTAAGTATTCAAATGTTACTTAAGCAAAGTGTGAGCAATTAAATTAATCAATCTTGCCAGCCATGTACAGAGCAGATGTTCAATAAATCCTCTTTGCTTACAGTGAGGTGCCGGGGAAGAGTCCACTTCTGTCCTTCAGCGGTGACACCACTCAGGCATCCTCCGCCGGCCTCCTGGGCCGCCGTCAGCCTCTTCCTTTATTATAAATAACAAGAGACCACCTGGTCTACCTGTGCTACTTGGGAGCCTCGGGTTTAATGATCCTTCCTACGCAGGGCTCTGCTCTCTCCTGATCGCCATAATGGGGCTGATGGGAAAATGATGGTTGGCAGTGACAGATGACTCCTGGCCACCCTGTGCTGCTGACGAGCAGTGACTAGGGGCTAGTGTTGCAGAAAGGTCGGGGTGAATGTGTTTGCTTGACTTTCAAAGTTTCTCCAGAAAAACAAGGTGGCCAGCCCCAACCACCCGGACCTCCGGAGCGGTGCACTGGCTGGCTTTGGGATGGTTCTGGGAAAAGGAGCCCCCCCCAAGGGTGTGCAGGCAGGCCTAGGTAAGGAAAAACAAGACCATGAGACTAAGACAGCTGGAAGGACAGTTCCTTATGAATACCTTCACCTTGGGATGCCAGGACACTGGGAAGGTGTCACTCAGTGAGTAGCCCCTCCCACTCCAAGATAACCAGGGATCTCTGTTTCCCATCCCCATCTGCCCCTAAGCCTGGAGGCAATCTTGTTTTGCCAATACTGGGCTGCAGGGCTGCTGATCTGCCACTGAAAAGAATAATAGATTCCACAAATATGCCAACCTGCCAATCAGGGCAGGATGTGACCGATCCACAGTGATGTCTTTAAATCTACGCCTCGAATGAAAAAGCCAGGGAATGTGTACTATGCCCCAGCCCAACCCCATATTCTGACTACGCCCCGCTGCAACCCACAATGCCACTGACATCCAGAGGTGGCAGTCCCCCTTCCCGCCCTGCAGATATATAACTTCAACCTTTTGAGGTCTGCCTTCCCATATATGGACTTTATCCACATTTTAATGAGGCTTTAAAACCTCCCAGATTAAGCTGGTATTTTATGTAGAACTGCCTGCATTTTATGATATCCTGACATGTTGTACAACATTTGGTGGCTATATTGATCCTTATAAATTCAGCATCTATATATATTCATGAAAAGTACCTTTTCTCCCCACTCGGCCCACAAGATGAGGCCTCACACACATTTTTTTGTGAGTGGAGACAATAAAACCGCAATTGTCATGGTTTTGAGCTCACACAGTGTTTCAGTATTTTCAAATTAAAACCCCTGTTGCCATCTGTTTGCAGGCTCCTCCACGAGGAAATGATGGTGTCTTTCCATACTGGCCCTATTCTCTTTCAGGTGAGCTTGTTATAAACCCCAAGAGGCTGCTGATGGCTTCCGCCCAGCCTCCCACATGACACACTGGGCATCTTTGTGTCTGCATGTTGGCACAGCCACAGAGAAGAACCTCTCTGCCTTCCTTTGTGCCATTTATTAATTTTAATCCAAAACAAATGATCACGGGGTGGGGAGGTGAAAAAATATTATCACCTTGGTGAGCATCGGGAGTAATAAAAAAAAAAGAATAAAAGGAAAAAAGAAAAGAAAGAAGAAGAAGAAAGAAAGAAAGAGACTATGGGCAAATTCATCTTCGGCTGCTACAATCAATCTCTCCCGTATAGAAATACACAATAACTTGGCGGGAAGGAGCCAAGATTTATGACTTAGAAACATCCACACTGACCAGCCTATACCTAGTTTCTTGGCACCCTCCCTACCCGAATGGCTCTCTCTAACAGTTACAATGATAAACTGTCTCTCCCTACTGTTTTACAAGTACATTAGCTTTATTTAATGAGATCTCGGAGTAATTTAACAGATGTATATAGAGCATACAGCAGGAAAACTCTGACTACTTGGGTGCTTTTGCCAAGGTATTCTAGGACAGCTCATCTGAGGTGTGGCTTCCCATCCTTTGTGCAAGCATTATTTAAATTTTTGGAAGGCTTCGAGAAATGATGTTAATAGAAATCCGATGTGATAATCAGCGAGGAGCGAAGCTGCCAGTGTGCACACTTTGGATTGGCCTGTGAAAAAAGCCAGGGTAAGCAGGTCTTCTGAAGTCACTTACTGTATTGAATCGTCAGAAAGCATGTCACTGTCAGAAATGAATAAGTTTGTAACACATTAAAAAAAAAAAATAAAGACTTCTATGCCACCAGAAGGAGGAAAACAGAGTCGAGAAGAGGCAAGGGAGAGGGTGAACCGTACAGAGAAGGAGGTATTGTCCAGCCGGCTGCACAATATGAGGGGCTCTAGAGGACAAGCCTTTGCCCCACACACACCCTCATGCCTGGCACACTCAAGCCCTGAGAACCCTTTCCTAGCAGTGACTTTTCTACCCTGACATTCTGTGCTGGGTGCCATGATGATAAAAAGTCAAGGGCCTTCACTATTTAAAATTGATTTAATAAACTGTCAATAAGCAAGAAAAAAAGCCCCAGGAAATTACCTGGCTGCGCTTAAAATAAAGTTAAAGAGAGAAAAGAAGACATGATTTTTTTTCTCCATTTCTCCAAAAGCAAAAAGATTCTACACACACATGTACTCGCACACACACACATGCTCATACACACTCTCTCACACACACTCACACACACATTCTCACATACTCACCCACACTCACAAACACACACACACTAACATACTCATATACACATACTCTCACATACATACGTACACACACACACACACACACACACACACACACACACTGGCCTGTGGATTTTAGAATGACATTCCTCTTCAATAAGGCAAAAGTCTGTCCGCACTGGCTAGTCAGCCCACTCTGTTTCAAAGTCAAATGTTCTCTGAGGCTCAGCAAACGACTTCAAAGGATCACCTTACTAAATTAATAAATAAACAAATAACAAAGGGAACAGACTTGTGGTGACATCTGTTCTAATTGTGGTCATGACTTTTGGAGGTTTGTTTCTTGTTGGAACATCCATTTGTTTTAAATCCCGTAAGTGGAGAAATGAGTTCCAGGCCAGCCTGAGATGCACAGCAAGACCTTGTCTCACAAAGCGAATTCTGTGGGAGTATAGTATATTTGCCACCTCTGAGGTCATTTACTGCTCTTGGAGGTGGTGGCCTCTGCAGACAGGTGGTTACCAATTCAAACTCCTTCCATGTGTGAAGCTTTTCAAACCTTACTCCATGCTGCAAAATACACACCACTTTATACGGTACTTTACTGCTCCTTGCAAATGACTTCGAGATCCCAGTGTGGTCACAGGGAGCATAAAAACTCCAGGCAACAAAAAGTGATGACCCCACCCAAATGACAACTTGGCTTCTGATGCCGGCAGAGGGAGGATCCCAAAGGGAGGGGGCAACTGTAAAACCACAGGACACCACCAGTGGGGCAAGAACGCAGATCCACTGTGAGGAGCTTCATTTCTTCAGACCTATGCATCAGGTCTTATTTGTTTAACGAGCCTGGCACTAGAGAGATGTATCGAACACGTCAGACACCGGGTACCGACGCACAGCAGGGAGGAGATAGCATCACCGAGTCTGACCACTCACTTCATCTTCTAGCCGCCTTCTCTATCTGTTGGTTCTTTGGGGAATAATAAATGAGAGGGCAGAAGGAACAAGGAGCCAAATAATGAAAAAAACCACACACACACAAAGAAAAATTACAATGTTGGGGAGCAAAGCCAAGCCAGATTTACTGACCTCGCAACTCCATAATCAACAGAAAGTTACTACTGGAGAAACTTTCCTGAGCGAAATGATCTTAAATAATAGGGAGTCCTGGGAAATTTACAGCAGTTTTAAGATATGCAAATTGAATGCAAGGTATAGACATAAGGGTAATTAATTGTAAATCTAAGAATAATGTTTCTTTGTCAGGCTGTCTCCGTGTTGTGGGCTACATTCCAATGTGCCTTAAGTTGGAATACTCTTTTTAAAGGCCGGTCTAATTATAAGATGTTCAGAATTTCAAAATACTGGTTATTCTTATTTCATTTTGCTGCCGAAACATTTAATAACAGCATCTACTGATGGCATAAAAATATTTTAATCTTTCGGGGTTAAGGCATGTGTTCCTAAGTCCTGGACAGCCAGTAGGGAGTGGGAAATCAGGGTCCAGTGAGGTTCTGGATGGTACGAACAGAGGTCTAGTTGGTCAGTGTTCCCTGACTCTGCTAGCATCCTGTGACACAGGCTCTGGGCCTTTCAGTGATGTCCTTATGATGCTAGTTAGAGACGTAACTGTTTCGAGCACATTCTGCACAGCGTTTTTCGGCCTGAAGGAAAACCTCAGCAGTCCTGATGGGGAAAGTCCATAACAAAGTCTCAGCATCCTGTGTGTGAGAAGTGGCAGAAGAAAGTTTCACATCAGAGGAATCGGAGCGCAGAAGAAAAGGAAGGCATTGAGGAAGCTAGAGCAGGGATGGACCATGGGGAATGGAGGAGGGGCAGCCGCTCTGTCCTCTGCTGGTCTGAGAAAACATTGAGTTTTCTCAGACAAAGCATTGAGTGTTTCATCCTCTGTGACCGAGAACAAATGGATGGTCTGGGAGAGCAGGACGTGTGAAGATGGAGGTGTAGATGTGCACGCACTGACCGAGAACATCAGAAAAGCTGAGGCCTGGCTCTCAGATTAACCATGTGATGGTAGGTGTCCTGGGCCGGTACTCTCTTTGGGGTGCTGTGGTGGCTGTGGTATTCTCTTGCTGCTGTGATGTCTACTTTCCCAGCTCCTCCCTTCCGTCCTCTAGTTTCTTTCCAGTTCAAAAGTGAAAGCATGGATGGTGCCTTGGCTTCTGTTTCTTTTTGTCGTTCTTGGCCAGGGATCCTACTCCATCCCAGGTTAGTAACTTTCAGTTCTGTTCTGGTTTCTCCTCTGTCAGAAGGTATCTCCACCCAGACCTGTTGAATGTGTTCTGTGGCTGGAGAATGTTTCTAAGTACATCCCAAAAGGGGTTTTTGTGCTAGGCACACTCCACTCCCGCCTGAGGTATTTATTCAGCTTAGAGTAACACGCTGGTATTATTTCTCTGAGTACCCTATCTTGTACAGCCCCCCCCACTCCCATTTCTCTGTATATAATCACATGTAAGTAACTTACAGAATTCCTGTGCAATTTGATGGCATGCTTACTTCTCTCCTGGGTGGTCCACTAAAACAGGCATTGGAGTAGGGCACAGAGGACACAGGACATCTTGGTTGTGCCTCTTGCTCAGCCTGACACCTCTGGCCTTTGTGAAGCTAAGAATAGCACAGGTACATTAAGTGACTTACTTGGTTACCAGCTCACAAAGGGGTGGGCTTCCTGACCTTACAGCTTACCTTGCAGTGAGAGACCAGGGTGTCGCTCTGTGCTGACATCAGGGTACAAGCAACATAGCCTGGCTTCCCTATCACCCTGGGCCCAGACTCCTGGACCTACACTTGTGGCATTATTTGGGGAGGTTCGGAGTTGGGGCTTCACTGGAGGAAGGGAGTCGCTGAGAGGGCAAGGTCTCGGGCATGTCCTACCCCTGGCCTTTTTCTGTGTCACTCCCTATTTCTCGTTGCCCCTGTTGTGCTGCAGCCACCATGCCTTGCCCAAATGAGACCAGGTGACCATACTGAACCATCTGAAACTGTGAGCCCGAACAAATGCTTCTTCCTTCAACTCAGGTGTTGTCGGCTGCTTTTGTCACAGCCATAAAAAGCTGACAGAGGCATCGGTATATTGTTCTCCTCTCTCAGCATCTTTCTCCCTCAAAGAGTGAAGCTGAACCACATCAGGCCAAAGGGTCCAAAGAGCAAGGCAGTCGGAGAGGCCAAGTGCACAGAGCCTGGGGAGAGAATGGTGCCGGGTTGCCATGGCAACTGAGGCAGAGGGAAGGCAGTGCCTAGCAGTAGAAGGACCTGAGCACCGGACCAAAGCAGCCAGTGATGCCCAGATTCCACGCTGTCCCTCTGAAGCTCCTCTTCTTGTTGAGGAGGTTTATAGGAATACTGCCAAAGCACAGAACCCTAGAGTGTTAGAGGGGATTAGGACAGCCCATAGCCCCACCCCAGGACTCACATCTGGTGGAAAGCATGAGACTTGACTGAGAGTCACTGCTGAGTACCCATGCAGTGTATCTCTCCATAGCCCAAAAGGCAATCCTGGCCTCTTTAACAAGGAAAGTCAGTGTTGGCCTGAGTCAGTTTTGAGTCATCTTTACATCAGGCCCCAATTCTAGTCCAAACCAACCCAAAAACTCCAGCCACTCCTGAAATTCTTTTGTCCCCTAGGAATGGCTGTTACAAAGCCACACACACACACACATACACACACAAAGAAAGAAAAGTCAAGACAACATGAGAGAAAATAGTCATAGTGTATATTTCTGACAAAGGATCTGTTTCTGTAATATATAAAGAATGTCTACACACAAACAATGAAACCAAAAAACTCAAGCTAAAAAATGGGCAAAATACTTGAATGGACACCACCACGTACACAAACACACACAGTATATATGTGGTTAGAAAGTACACCAAGAACATGTTCCGCATCGTTGGCTATCAGGAAAATGCAAATTAAAACCATTACAAATACCATTTCCTGCCTGATGTGATAGGTAAAACAGAGAAGACAGTCCTAAGTTCAGACAAGGCTACAAAACAGGTAGCGTGCACCTGTGCTGCTGTTGGAATGAGAAGACTCCTATAATAAATAAGCACATGCTGTTTGGCACTGGATATTTACAGAAGGAAGAGAAGGGGGAAGATGGAGAGGTGGGGAGGAGGAAAAAAGAAGGAAGAGGAGGGAGCAAAGCTTTATTTACAGGGGGTCATGCACACAAGTATTCATGGCAGCATTATTCCCATAACCGAAAATTAAGAATAGCCAGTCCCATCAGCTCTCCAGTTGCGTTACAGTGAGAAAGGGATGCTATCCCTAAATAAAGATGGGAAGGCACAAATATGTGGGACACCACAGGAGAACCTCAAAACCTCCCCTGGAACTAGAGACACCAGTGATGTACACATTCCAATCCCTTCCTGTCTGTGTCGTGACAGGCAAGTCACCCAAAGGCAGATGCAGACCCCTGGCTGCGTTCTGGCAGGTCTGCACAGATCGGTTTAGACAGGCCAGGGGTGAAAGAGGGACCTGACCTCTATTCAGAAAGTCTACAGGAAGAATTTGGCTACATGAGTGTGCGTATTTGTCACTCCTAAAATCTGTGAGATTTGCTCTTTCTAAATGTATTCTTTAACACAGTGAGCTGTAACAGAAAGATGAGGACAATGGAGGAGAAAAGAGGTGTGGGGAAGAGAAAAGAAAGAGGGGAGAGGAAAAGGGCGAAGAAGGGACAGGGACAGAAGGAGGGAAATGGGAGTGTTACAAGCAGGTTTCTCTGCCATCCCAGTCCCACAGCCACACCAGCCTCAAGTAACACACAGAGACGCTGTATTAGATATAAAGCTGTTGGCCTGTAACTAGCCTTTTTATTGGCTAGCTCTGTCTTAAATATTAACCCATTTCTATTAATCTAAGTATTTACACGTGGCCTTATCTTACTGGAGAGAGGGCCCAGAGTTCTGCTCTCCTGGTCCTACATGTTGAATCCCCTTCCTACTTCTTAGATGATGGAAGATATCATACTGTAAAGATGTTTCTCATATTGGTTAATGAATAAAGCACTGTTGGCCAATCGGAAAGCAAGATAGGCGGGACTAGGAGACAAGGAGTTTTCAGGGTGAGAAAGGAGGGAGAGTCAACATGTAGAGACTTGAGAGGGTAGAACTCCGGATCCTCTCTCCAATAAGCCAAGACCACGTGGAAACATTTAGATTAATAGAAATGGGTTAATATTTAAGACAGAGCTGGCCAATAATAAGTAACGCTAGTAACAGGCCAACAGCCTTAGATCTAATACAGCGTCTCTGTGTGTTATTTGGGGCTGGCGCGCCTCTGGGACCAGGCAGGTGGAGAAGGAGAGAGGGGCAAAGATAAAAGAAAGAAGGGGGCATAAATGAGGAAGGCAAAGGAGAGAGAGGGGAGGGAAGGGGTGGAGGGGAAGAGGGGACAGGAGAGGAAGAAGGGAAACTACTCTTCAGGTTGTCTCTGCTGGGGAAAAGGTGTTGCAGGACAGGCTGGTGAGTGCAGAATCTCTTTAGGGACAAGCAAGCTGGTTCCTCTGTCCTCCACGTTCCTCCAGGTCACCAACTAGTCAGGCCTACTTTGGTTCTATCACATGACACCTCTTCCCCCCCGCCCCCACACACACACACTAAATCACAGTTAATGGAAACAAGGCACAGAGGGTATCCAATCCCCCAAAGGGCAAGGGCGGCAGGCTAATTGTGATGACCCCTCTGTCCCTGGCAAGCCTTCCATTTCCTTCGCCCTGGGGCTGCCACTGAGACCAGATCCATGCAGAATGAAGTAACTGTCACATTCCCTACCCCAGGTGATGGAATGAGACACAGATATCCCTGTGCCAACACATGCAAACATACCCTAAATCCTCTAACCCCCACCACAACCCACCCCTGCACTGGAATATTACACAAACATGACTCAAGACAAAACCGAATTCTTCCTCCTTTCAGCAGGTAATGGGATCTTGGGCAGGACTCCTCAACCATCTGTGTCTGCATCTCAATAAACTCACCTGCATAATGGGTATGGTTATGTGCACACCCCACCCCCTTTAAGATCCTTAGAAGTCAGTGATATAACCACAGAGATCCGGATGCCAACTCTGACATCCGATAGAACAGTACGAGTCAGCCGTTATTATCCCATGAGGGTAGACAAGTCATGTTTAAAAGGGGCTAGGGGAGGGAGGAAACAAGAAAGACAGAATATGAATCAGAGAAGACTACACACATGATGAAATAAAGGCAGAGAGAGGAGAAAGATGAACCCAAATTACAGTCCTCTGCCTGAAGCTTGCCCAGGCGTTGCCCACGGCTTGCTCAGTGTAATTCGGACTCCGTTATTTAAAGGGCTGTGGGATAATACAGTGGGAAGACAGGTCTGCACTGTAATTCACACAATTTATCACACGGGGAAGAGCCACTAATCTTTTAGAAAACAAGGTATTCACAGTTATTTAAGGCTAATACTTATGCGTCACCACACATTGTGAGCACGGTCCCATCTCCTTGCACAGCTGGGATCTGGGAAGGTCTTTAGCAGTAAAGGTCCATATTTTAAGCTCCTCCTAGAAGCCTCAACCCAGTAATCTGAACCAGTTCTGTTATTCATGGCATCTCTACACTAGATATATTCTCACAAAACACTAATTAAAAGAGCAGATTTTCTTAAGGCCGGGGAATGCAAGTTGAGCCGAGAGAACATGGTAGTGTGTGAATTTCTCATAAGCCAAAGTGCAGAGCTGTCTTGCAGAGCTCAATCAATTATCCAAACTCAGAACCTTCCGGGCATGCATCGTCCAGCTAGCCCAGTGAGTCTGCTCCTCGCCAGATACTCACAGACCACGCTGACATCCCGCATGATCTACAATCTTGCCATCCCAGGGAGGATGGGACCTTGCTTTCGTCTGGTGAGAAGATGACTACCCAGGCACCATTCTCCAGTCATTGTCCAGGCTGCCTTGCCCTGGTGGAGCCCCCTTCTCTGTGCTCAGTCTTTTCTACCTCTCTCTGCCTCATCTTACCCCATCCCCAGCTGCTCATACCATTGTCTCCAGGTATTTAATCAGCATACTGGCCTTTTCCTTTTTTTAATTTAAATTAGAAACAAGCTTGTTTTACATGTCAATCCCAGCTCCCTCTTCCTCCCCTCCTCCCCTGCTCCCCACCAACCTGTATCCCATCCCCTTTATGCTCTCCAGGGAGGATGAGGTTGTCACTGGAGGATCTTCAAAGTCTGTCATATCCTTTGGAGCAAGGCCTAGGCCCTCCCCAGTGTATCTAGGCTGTGAGAGTAATCCTCTATGTAGAATGTGCTCCCAAAGACAATTTGTATACTAGGGATAAAAACTGATCTATTACTAGAGGCCCTATAGACTGCCCAGTCCTCCTAATTAACACTCACATTCAGGGGGTCTGGGTCAGTCCTATGTTGGTTCTGGTTCTCCAGCCATCAGTCTGGGGTCCATGAGCTCCCCCTTGTTCAGGTCAGCTGTTTCTGTGGGTTTCTCCAGCCTGGTCTTAGCCTCTTTGCTCATCACTCCTCCCTCTATGCAACTGGATTCCAGGAGTTCCGCTCAGTGTTTAGCTATGAGTGTCTGCTTCTGCTTCCATCGGCTATGGATGAAGGCTCTAGGAGGTCATGTAAGGTCAATCTCATTATCAGGGAAGGGTATTTAAGGTAGCCTCTCCACTATTGCTTAGATTTTTAGTTGGGGTCATCCTTGTAGGCTTCTGGACATTTCCCTACTGCCAGATTTCTCTTTAAACCTACAATGGCTCCCTCTATTACTGTATCTCCTTTCTTGCTCTCCTCTATTCTTCCCTGACTCAATCTTGCTGCTCCCTCATGTCCTCCTCTCCCCTCCTCTTCTCCCCTTCTCTTTCTCCTGACTTCCTCTCCCCTCCACCCCCTGCTCCAAATTTTCTCAGGAGGTCTTGTCCCTTTCCCCTTCTCCAGGGGACCATTTATTGTCTCTCTTAGGGTCCTCCTTGTTTCCTACCTTCTCTGGTGGTGTGGATTGTAGGTCCTTTGCTCTATGTGTAAAAATTATATCAATAAGAGTGAGTACATACCATGTTTATCTTTTTGTGACTGGGTTACCTCACTCAGGATAGTTTCTTCAAGTTCTATCCATTTGCCTTTGAATTTCAAGATTCCATTGTTTTTGGGGGGTTTTTTGTTTGTTTGTTTTTTGGCTTTTGGTTTTGTTGTTTGTTTTTGTTTTTCTGTTTTGTTTAGTTTAATTTAGTTTAGTTTTTTTTCCACTGAGTAGTACTCCATTGTATAAACTACCACACTTTCTTTATCCATTCTTCAGTTGAGGGGCATCTAGATTGATTCCAGATTCTGGCTATTACAAATAACGCTGCTATGAACATAGTTGAACAGATGTCCTTGTTGCATGAATATGCATCTTTTGGGTATATGCCTAAGAGTGGAACTGGGATTTTGTGGTAGACTAATTCCTATTTTCCTGAGAAACCACCATACTGATCTCCAAAATGGCTTACAAGTTTGCATTCCCACCAGCAATGGAGGAATGTCCCCCTTTTTCCACATCCTCTCTGGCATAAACTGTCTTTGATGTTTTTTATTTTAGCCATTCTGATAGGAGTAAGATGGAATCTCAGAGTTGTTTTGATATGCATTTCCCTGATGGCTAAGGATGTTGAGCACTTTCTTAAGTGTTTTCCAGTCATTTTAGATTCCTCTTTTGAGAATTCTCTATTTAGTTCTGTACCTCACTTTTTGGAAACTAACTTCTTGAGTTCTTTGTTTATTTTGGAGATCAGCTTTCTGTCAGATGTGGGGTTGGTAAAGATCTTTTCCCAGTCTGTGGACTGCCATGTTGTCTTGTTGACTGTGTCCTTTGCCTTACAGATGCTTCTCGGTTTCAGGAGGTCCCATTTATTAATTGTCCATTTCACTGTCTGTGCTACTGGAGTTTTGTTCAGGAAGCAGTCTCCTGCACCAATTTGTTCAAGGGTACCTCCCAATTTCTCTTCTAAGAGGTTCAGTGTAGCTGGATTTATGTTGAGGTCTTTGATCCATTTGGACTTGAGTTTTGTGTGTGGCAATAGACACGGGTCTATCTGCAGTCTTCTACACTCCAGCATCCAGTTGTGCCAGCACCATTTGTTGAAGAAGCTTTCCTCCTTCCACTCTATACTTTTAGCTGTTTTGTCAAAAATCAGGTGTTTGTAGGTGTATGGGTTAATATCAAGATTTTCGATTTGATTCCATTGGTCTACTTGTCTATTTTTGTGCCAATACCAGGCTCTTTAGGACATCCATCTTCGGCCTACAGGCCTAGCACATCTGACAGATTTTCTGTGAAGCAGAAAAGTTCGAAAGGCCTTTCTTTTGTTCCTGCTTGTCCAATTTGGACAGCAAACTGTCAGCAATCGAGGCAAGAGTACTTTCTTACCTAGTGGCCAGCCTTTGCCACAAAGAAAGTAAACTCCATGTAGAGTTTCTTCAGCACCCATCATCTTCTCTGAAGTAAATTGTTGCTGCCAGGAACAGACACGTCTCATTGTCATAAAAAAAGAAAAGAAACTATGTTATTAAAATATCCTAAAATACATATTCTGTAGATCTCTGGAGTGTTGGAAGATGACCTGTCTATCTAAAATATATCGGATTGACCCTGAAAACATATGTAATATGATTACAAATTTGATAGTAATAGGCCACTAATTACTAAACTTCATTTCTTTTAATCTCAACTTTGTATCAATATACAAAAACTCCAAGCCAATGTAAAATATTTAAATTAGTAATCGCTCTTTTGTTTTAAAAGAAGATTCAATAATCTACCCTTTTCCCTATTTCTATATCCCCCTATTCTAGAAGAAATTCAATAATCAGCCTTATATCCTATCATATCTATATCCCCATTTTTTTCTTCAAATCAATAATTCTGAGTCCATTTTCCTTTGTTCAGCTTTTTTCCTGACCATTACCAATAGTAAATAACTTGTAATCAACCACCCTAAACAATGACAAATATTCATAACCCATTGAATGACTAAAAACCCCCACCCCACCTCTTGAGAATTTACTTCCTGCTGTCTGGGGGTGATAGCATCTTTAGGGGAACCTGAAAAGAAAAAATTGTGTTAACTGTCAAGACCTGGGAGAGGTAGCTGTATCATTTGTTGTCTAGTCTCTGCATAATGGGAATAAAATCAAATAATCAAATAAGTACAATGAAGAATTCCCTCCACTGCTGAGAACAGAGAAGAAAGCATTATGGCAAAGGAATCTGGAGCTGTTGCAATTATTTATATGGTCTTCATGAAATATGCTGTCTGTGGGGGAGGGTACTACAAAACCATATTGGGGCAAGTTAATTTACACTCCACAGTCCCCAAGCTTTTATTCTTTATGTACTACCTTATTATCTTGGTGAAATCTATGTTTTGATTTTATTTTATAATCCAAAACAATTGTGCATATCTGTGAGGTACCACATGATGTGTTGCTAGATGAGTTGAAGGAGATGTATGTCCGTGCACCTACACAGGTGTCCTAATTTGCTTCCTATTGCTGTGATAAAGACCATAGCAAAAGCAACTTATGGAAAGGGGTTTTGGTTTTGGCTTGTGTCTATCTTCAAGGAAAGTCAGGGCAGGAACTCAATGAAGGAACCTGGAGGCAGGAGTTAAAGTAGAAGCTATAGAGGAATGCTGCTTACTGGCTTGCTCGCCATGGTCGGTTCAGCCTGCTCTTCAGGACCACCTGCCCAGGAGTGGCAGCACCTGCAGGGATCTGGACTCTCCCGCATCAAGTAAACACCCTACAAGCTTTCCTACAGACAATGTGATAGAGGCACCTTCTCTGCTGAGGCTCCCTCTTCCCAGATGACTCCAGCTTGTCGGTTGTACAGAAATACTAACCAACACAACACACTATAGGACTCAGCTGTAGGAATGAATGTGATCATGCCATCAGCAGCAGCATGGGTTATCCTGAAGGGCATGTAGTTAAATGAAATGAGGGAGGTGCAGAAAGACAAGCATTGTCTGGTGTCATTCACATGGGAATACTAAAAAGTTACTCTTATCAATTGACAGGCAAACAGTTCAGAGGCCGGGGTTATCGAGCAAGAGGAGCAACCAAAACGTGATCCTGTGGATCAAGGTTATAGTAAGATGGCATAACTTCTGGTTATTTAGTAGCAAGGTGTGTGACTACAGTCAACCATAAGATACTGCAAAATTATTTTCTTTTTATTTCTATTTGATAATTTTTCACATGCATATAATGTTTTGGTCAAATCCACCCCCATTCCTTCCCCTCTAGCTCCTCTCATATCCCCCCAACCACTTTTCCCTCCCAATTTCCTGTGCTCATTTCTCGTTTTACCAACCCATTGAGTCTACTTAGCACTGCCTATATGTGTGTAGGTCTAGGACCATCTGCTGGAGCTTGAGTAGCCTCTTGGGGCCCATATTTACGAACGAAACTTTCTCTCCCCAGCAGCCATCAATTGCCAATAGCTATTCATCTAGAGGTGGGAGTTCATGAACCCCTCCCCTTCCATGCTAGAGTTCGGACTGGCTTGTTCTGTACACAGTCACTGCAGCCATGAATCCATGTGTGCAGTAGCCCTGCTGTGCCAGCAAGTCCTGTAGACGCCTACCACCTGCGACCCTCACGTTCTTTCTGTCACCTCTTCCTGGATGCTCCTTGAACCCTGTGGGCAGGAGTTGTGGTATGGATGTCTCATTTAGAGCTGAGCACTCCACAGTATCAGATAGGCAGGCAGACAGACAGATACTCACTTTTCACTGGTATGTATATCCTAAGCAATGATATTCCTCCAATGCTCATGTTTGATGTGCTGGGGAAATGCTTTCCCAATTCACATGAAAGCTAATTAAGAACTATAAAAGGGTTACTATGCAAACTATTGAGGAGTACCTGTGACTACAATTAATAACAACAACAACAAAAAAACATTAACTGTTTTTGTGGCCCATCCCAAATACCATCATGTGTAAGTACGATGTCTGACTCCATTGAGCAAGCCTAGCCACTGTGAGGGCTACAAGGGAAATAAGGATGTCGTTAGAATGGCACGTTTCCTGGTCATCCCTGAACTGTAGTTTGCAGCTGAAATAGCTTCTGCTTGGAGCAGTCCTGCTTGTCTGTGAGCTTGTGGAGCCTTCAAGAGGTGAGCCTGGGTGGCAGAAGTAATAGCTAGCCCTGGCCTTAGAAAGGTATAGTCTGTCCCTGGCTGGCCTCACTCTCTGTTTCCTGGCCAGCCTTGATGTGAATGGCTCCTGCCATGATGGACTGAAACCCTCTGACACTGTGACCTGAGGAGAATCCTCCCACCCACTGGTTGTTTTTGTTAGGTTTTTGTTATTGTTGTTGTTGTTTGTCAGACCAATAGGAAAGTAACGGACTGACTAAGTAAAACAGGCTGGAGAGGTAGTAGTTTCTGCGTCTTAACTGTGGCCAAAGCACCAGATCCTGTCTGAGCTCTGGATTCAGGAGAAAATGGAGTTAAGAATAGACAGGGCCAGAAAGCAGCCCAGGATACAAGAATTTTGAAGTCCAGGTGTCAAAGCCCTTCAGATCCTTGTAGACTCCATGCAGACTCCGTCTGTTAACTACAAGACAGAACATTACATCATTAACTCGGCCCAGTGTTAACCAAAACTCTGGGCCGCTTCTCTGGGGCAACAGAAGAATATTACAAAGACAATTCACATATGTAGGTTTAAAAATGTGTGAGAGAAATTGGGTTTTTGAGACACCAGGTGTTTTCACTCATTGAAAGCCCCTTTGGGGACACATCAGGAAGCCATTTGTGAAAAGCACTAAGATGTCACAGATAATGGTCTAAGAACAGGGCAGACAGGTTACAAAAGAGGAGGTGTGACAGGGACAAAGATACAAAGCCCCAAACTTGCCCTAAAGGAAGCATCACTCTCTGCCTTACTCGTTTCCGCTACCGAGCGAGCAGCCCTTAGGAGGATGCCATCAGGTCTAGCTCTGTCCCTGAAGGACGCAGAGAAGACACTATTTCCAGTCCCAGAGTGGGGGTGGGGCTACATGACTCTTTCCAGCCAATGAACTCTGAACAGAAGTGTAATTTCTGGCTTCTAAGCTCCATCACTTGGCTGCCCGTTAGAGACACCCAGAGAATCCTTCCTTCCATCTGTAAGTGGCCAAGCAGCGTTCCAGATGGCACTACTCACTCAGTGGTCCCAGAGTGAGGACACCGGGAGCAGAGCCTGGCTGATGCAGGACAGACAGGGAACATGAGCAAGAAGGGATGTGGGCTGTCACAAGCCATTAAGAACTGGGGGCTGGTGACAGTGATCACTCGGTGCTGGCAGGAGGGAAACGCAAAAGGAATGGCAATATATACATCCCTCCAACTCATCTTAAAGCCTTTCACCCCTCTGAGCTGCAAATCCACCCTACAGAAGTACAGTCCCCAAATTATTAAAACTAAAATAAACTAGGGGACTCTTGAGAGTCAAAATACAAACCAAGGGTCAAGAGTACGTGCTGTGTCAAAATGGTACTGGCTTGCACTCTGGTGTTGTTACGGGTCAGCAGTGTGCTCCACCTGATTTGTTTATGTTTCTAACTTTTCTTTATCTGCAAGATGGGTGTGCACTACCACTGAAAGGTGCCCCCACTTACCCACAGGGCTGCTCCAAGAACACACTCAATACTGCAAGTACAAGCTTCAATGAGAGCCTGCTCTCTCTCCCTTCCTCTCTCTCTCTCTTCCTTCCTCTCTCTCTCTCTCCCCCTCTCCCTCTCTCTATCTCCTCCCCTCACAATGTCACAATTTGTTAGCCCCATTTTTAGCTTCACTCCAAAATACATGGCTACAACCCAATTAGCAACAAAGGAGGAGCTATAAATGGCAATACACCCTCTGATATGGAAGACGTACACAGGAAAATATCCACTATAAAAGCACAAGGCGAAATTGATTGCTGATCTAATCATAATTATGGAAAGTGTGGGAGTAGGAACACAATGAATAGACACGAGGTGGCCATGTGTGGTCTCCAGAAAGGGAAATTCTTGGCAATTGTTTTTCTGTCTTTCCATTTTCAAGATTTTCTGAAATGAGGCAAATATAAGGGCCTAAAAAGATGCCTTGGCTAGTTTGAAATCCCAGCAAACTCTCTCTCATGCTTCTAGCTAGCGGTGAGACACTGACCTCTCAGAGTTGGGTTTCTTACCCACCCAATGGAAATCAGGTGCTTAGCTCACAGTACTATTTTGATATAATTGTCACATTACAATTATTAGAGCACCATAAGTAGCCAATGCTCATTATTTATTTCCATCAGATGCTTACTACATCTGCCTTTTCCATTAGGACAAATAATATTTTATTATTTACTTTCTATGTAAGGGTATTTTGCCCACATCTATGTCTGTGCACCATGCCCACAAGGCTGGAAAAGGACGTGGGATCCCCTGAGACTGGAGTCACAAATGGTTGTGAGCCTGCGTGTGGGTGCTGAGAATCAAACCCAGGTTCTTTGCAAGAGCAGCCGGCGCCCTTCATTTCTGAGCCATCTTTCCAGCCCTGGAGCAGAGAACACTTTATATTTTTGGTTGTGAGCCTAGCCTTTAACCGCTGAGCCATCTCTCCAGCCCGACAAAGAGCACTTAAAAATCTAAATAAAACTTGTCATAGCAGAGGGTTGTGTCATGTGTGGACCTTTTGATTTGCAAAGTTCAAGGCCCCAGGTCGGATAGGAACAGGTCAGAGCTTCATCACAAACAGAAAGCAGTCACACCTGATCCAGAGCAAAGAGCTGGCCTGGGTCATTCCAAGACAGGCCGGTGGTGTAAGCTGCTGGCTTCCCCAAGGTCAGGGCCAGCATGTGGGGGGGGGGGGGAGTGCAAGGGGCCCTCTCCTGGCTGCCGCCCCTGCAGCAGCTGGCTTGCCCATGTGATGGATGGAAATTACAGCAGTTTTCAAGAGACCAACAGAAGGCAGGCTGTGTCCTGATAAGCTGTAACAACAGTTGTAAAGTTCTAAGGAGACCGGAGGGTCTCCACAACCACACACTTCCCGAGGCCGTGGCTGCGTAATTATAGCATTGACAGCTGGGCAGCCCAGGGACATGACTGGAATAGAGGAAGGCGCCGGCATATGGTGCTGCTGGTGGCAGGGCCAGCCTCCCGCCCCTGCTGGCCAGGTTCAGCTGCATCTTCAGGCCTGGCTGTCAGGAGACCATTAAACGCTGTACAAAGGGTTGGATCCAGGGGATGCAAGGCTGTAGTTTCCAAAGCCTTCAAGGTATCCTATGCCAGCGCATAGTAGGTGTTATGCAAATACCAGTTCAGGCTGATGTGGCAGTGAGACATGTATTCCACAACACTTCAGGGCTCACCACTGCGGAGTCGGGTTTGCAGCACAAGGCTTCCAGCTCACAGAGCAGTCTCTGCTCCCAGCCCTGCTGGACCTACTCACTGAGTTCTCAGGCTCGGGAATCTCCTGCTGGCTGGAAGAAGGAACCAATCATCTATGCACATCTCTGCTGCCTGCAAAACCACCCCTTGGTTGCATGCTGTGTATTTGTTTCCTAGTAAAGGGGCTGTGTCCTCCTCACTCTAAGTGTGGTCATTCATTCGATCACTGGCTCCGTAAATTGAGCGTCTGTGATAGGCCACGTGCTAGTGAAAACAAAGTATCGGAAAGATACTTCATGATCTGTTTGGGTCCACAGTTTCAGATAGTGCAGCCCATGGTCAGCCCACTTAAGAGGGGAGCAAGGAGGAGAGAAACACGGAGAAATGGAGAGGGAGGAGAGACAGAAAGACAGAGATTTTGCTAGAAGGAACCTTTAAAGGCACGTCCCCCAATGACCCCCTTCCTCCATCCAGACCACGGTTCATAGTGGTCCACTCAATCTGAACTTATTAGTCATTATCCAGCGAATCCATTGATTACCCAATCACCTGTCAATGGAGTCCCACTGCTGGGAACCATGCCTTGAACACATAAGCCTTCAGATGGACACTCAGCCACGAACCGCCACAAGCATCAACTCTGCTAGACACTGATGGAGACAGACGCTCCATTTGAGGACTCAGACTCCATTAAGAGAAAAAAAGCTACCAAATGAGAAACTACAAGACAAAACTTTGGGGGCTATAACATGCAGTAAGAGGACCCAAGTGAGTTAGTCTTAAGAAGCTAAGGAGGCCTGGAGAGATGGCTCAGTGGTTAAGAACACTGACTACTCTTTGAGAGGACCCAGGTTCAATTCCCAGCACCAAAATGGTTGGCGGCTCACAGCCATCTGTAACTCCCATTCCCAGGGATCTGACACCCTCTTCTGGCCACCTCAGGCACTGGGTGCACACACACACACACACACACACACGCGCGCGACGCGCGCGCACGCACACACACACACACAGGCATGCGCACACACAGGAAGTTAATGACCATTGTTAGCGTGGAGGGTGAGATGATGGGAGAAATAACAGCACTGCAGAAGGGACAACTCTGGATGGGCCATGGTGGACTTTCCATCTTAGGGGGTCACAGAAAGACACTGAAGTGTACCAGATACCATGACCAAGATGAGTTTTATAGGGACACATTCTGGTGTCCTCTAGAGAGAAGAGACTGGTACAAAGTGGGGCCAGCTTTGCTCAGAAGTCATCTTATCATCTTATCAGAGATGAGGGGCATGACTATGATCTACTTGTTGACTGAGCTAACAGGGAGGGAGCAGAAGAGGCAAATGCCCAAGCTTTAGGTTCCCCCTGCCTCCGATTCTTTAAAATGCACAGGGTCCATTCTGAAGTTCTGAAAGGAGACCCACTTCCTCACACTGCACCTCCAAGCATCTTCATCATCTACCTGACCATCAACACACACCTGCAGAAAGGGATGCAGGTGGCTCCATGCCTCTCACCCAGAAGTTGCTCAATTAGGTGTCAGGTAAGGTAACATGGACTTTCGGCCCAGTGGAGACTCCTACAGCCCAGGGAGCCAGGAGATGATACTTCCCAGGGAGACTACAATGCCAGCCTGTGGGTCTTGTTCCTGTTCTGTCTTAATCAGCCAAGCAACTGCTGCTCAAGAGCTGTGTGCATGTACAGTAAAACACCAATCCCACTATCGACATGATCTCAGTGAAGAGGGATGCATCAGGCTCCTCCACCACCATGCACATCATGTGTCCCACACTGATTAAGCATCCTGGTCCTCTTCAGCACCTGCCAGCTGCCTAGTGAGCTGTTCTCCATCACAACTGTTAATTAAGGATTATCAGGGTGGGGAGGTTACAAGGCAAGTCCTGAATACTTTCCCCAAATCTCAAAAACCAAATTCCCAGGACTTTGCCTCTAAAAAATAAATTAGGAGGAACGTTTTCCAGGAGGGGTTTCTATCTTTTTGCAAAACGACAATATGCTCCTCATAGAAAATGTTGTACAGTACATTCAAGCATGTAAACACACTTACACACAAATGTAAACTCCATGATACTCTTTCACAATTAAATACTGACAACTTTTAATTGTGTTTATATTCTTCTGTGTGTGAGTGTGTGTGTCTGCGCGCGCACGCGCATGTGTGCACATGCACTACTATATAGGTATGCAAAGTTTAACTACAGTGTTTGTTTTGTCATCCACCCTTTGTCTTAGTTAGGGTTTCTATTGCTGTGATGAAACACAGTGACCATAAACAACTTGGGGAGGAAAAGGCTTATTTCAGCTCCAAGTTCCACATCATAGTCCATCATTGCAGGAAACCATGGCAAGAACTCAAGGCATGAACCATGAGGCAGGAGCTGGGGGCTGCTTACTGACTTGCTCCTCTTGGCTTGCTATACCTGCTTTCTTAGGGCACTCAGGACCACCTGCTCAGAGATGACACTGCCTGCTGTGAGATGGGCCCTCCCATATTGTCATCAATTAAGAAAATGTACCACAGGCTTGCCCATGGGCCAATGAGGGAAGACACTGTCTCAGACCTCTTCTAAAATGACTGTAGCTTGAGTCATGTTGACAAAAAACTAGCCAGCATATCTTGGGACTGGGTTCATGGCAGTAAATTAGGTTTTGTTTTGTTTTGTTTTGTTTCTTTTTCGCACTGTTTGATTGTCATGTAATTTCTGTCACGTGCTTCATCCATCCTTTAGCTGTCCCAATTACTGAAGTTTATAGTAACTCTTATAATTAATACTGCAATGAATATTTTGAGGACAAAGCTCTAAAGAAGCATTCAGTAACTTTCATTAGGTTTAATATAGGAATGAAAATAGCCTATAGAAAGAAATGGGCTATTTGTTAACACCTTGCTTTACATTATGAATTTGCTTTATTGCAAAGTTGAACTTTAGGAGTATATAGATTCAGAGCAGGAGATATAGTGGCCCAGTGGTATAGCACTTGCCCAGAGCTCCCAAGTGATGGACTGGGACATGTCTTTGTGGTTGAGCTCTTGCCAAAAAATATACCAGTAAGGGGCTTGGGGCATAACTTGGTGGTAAAACACCTTTCTAGAGTCTCCAAGTGATGGGCTAGAGGTGTGGCCAATGGTAGAGCACTTGCCTAGCATTCATTAGATCCAGTACCACTGGAATGTGTCCACTTATTCTCCCAGCAACAAAAATGCCCCTCCACAACTATTCGAGATACTTTTGTCATGTAAAAGAAATGCATCACCTGGAGAGAGATGGTGGGACAACCTGCAACCCACAGCACTATAAGGAAGGACGGGCAATCGAGAAGGCTCAGAGATGGCAGAGTCACACAGTTAAGACAGATGGGGACACTCACTGAATACTCCTCCTTATCCTGCTACGAGGAGGTGACACTTATCTAGAATGTTCTGTGTTCTGGATCTGTGCAAATTGTTCCTTTCAATTATACTTTCTTGATGCCTTGCAAGGCTGAATTTCTTTATATCATTAGCCATGGTGACAGTTTGTGATAAAGTTTCCTGCTCAATTATTTTAGATATTTTCTGTCGCATATTTACCCATTTGTCATTGGTTGGTAAGTACTCATTGCATGATACAAATATGAAAAACTTCTATTACAAAGTTACCTCTTCCCATGTTTGTGGTATAGCATGTGGCTTTGTAAGTGATCTCTTTGTACAAAGAGTGTTACTATTCTAGGTAGTTCACTCTATTAGGCCTCTAGCCCATGTGTCTTACGTTCATACTCTACTATCAGATAGTATTTATATACAAAGATTTCAGATAAGTATTCGTGTGGGGTTTTAATTTTTACATTTACATGTGGAAGGACAATAGAAGACAACTTGCAGGAGTTGGATCTCTCTCAACTTCTGTCTTTTTTTTTTTTTCTTATTTTACATATAGATCCCAGTTTCCTCTCTCTTCCTCCCTCCTTCTCTCCCTCCCTCCCATCCCACCCCACCCCCACTCCACAGGAAGGGTGATGCCTTCCAGGAGGGATCAACAAAATCTGTCAAGTCATTTGGAGTAGGGGCTGGGCCCTCCCTCCTGCCTCTAGGTTAAGGGAGTATCCCTCCATGAGGAATGTGCTCCCAAAGTCCTTTCGTGTACCAGGGATACATCCTGGTTCCACTGTCAGAGGTCCCTTAGACTTCCCAGGCCTTCTAAATGAGACCCATGTTCAGGGCATCTGAGTTCTAAATGAGACCCATGTTCAGGGCATCTGAGTAGGTCCTGTGCTGATAGCTTCCCAGCTATCAGTCTGGGGGTCCATGAGCTCCTCCTTGTTCAGGTCAGCTGCCTCTGTGGGTTTCTGTAGCCTGGTCTTTTCCTTTCTCTCTGCATCTGGATTCCAGTTCAGCTCAGTATTTAGCTGTGGGTATCTGCTTCTGCTTCCATTGGCTACTAAATCAGGGCTCCATGATGGCAAATAAGTTAGTCCTCAATCAAGGAAGGGCATTTAAGGTAGCTTTTCCACTATAGCTTGTGTGTTCTATAGATACACATTCAATAGACAGAACTCCGGTCTTCAGTTTTGGCAGCAAACACCTTCACCTATTGGCCTATCCCAACATCCCCAATGCTCACGCATTTTCTCAATCTCTTTCTATGGTTTCAAATTTCACATTAAACATTCTACCAATCTGAAAATATGTTGCTGGGCATTGAACTGTATAAGAAAAAAATTTCCCTCACAGTCAAGACCCAACTTAATTGATAAAATCATTCACTTATGTTTTACTTAATTCTTATTAAAGTATGTTGTGTGCATGTAAGTGGCATTGCCTGTGGAAGGCAGGAGAAAGCATCAGATACCCTGGAGTTAGGCTTCACTTGGTTTTGAACCGTCCTATGTGGGAACTGGGAACTGAACTTAGGTCTTCTACAAGAGCTGTAAGTGTACTTCACCGCTGGGCCATCTCTCCAGCTCAAGGACTATATACTAATTGAATGCCTAGGCTCTTATATGAAATTCGTATGTATTAATGATTCAGCTCTCCTTGGAATGTTTTATTGATTTACTGCAAGTAAATCAAAGTGTTCAAACAAACACAAATCTGACAACATCACCACATACTGTTCACCCAGGACCTCCAGCCCCTCTTCATCCTTCCTTCCAGAATGTCCTTGGAAACTCTAAAATATCAAATGGGTTTCAGAAGAGATTTATAACTCATGAGGCCTCCAAAGACCCATGTACAGCATCACTCCGATCTCATTAAATTTCTGCATTATCGTGGGGGAAATTACCAGGTTTCTACTTTCTTAAGTTTTTTAAAATTGTGTCTTAGGGTTACTACTGCTATGAGGAAACACTATGACCTAAAGCAGCTTGGGAATAAAAGGGTTTATTTCTCTTACATTCCATTGAGGGAAGCCAAGGCAGGAAGTGAAACAGGGCAGGAATCTGGAGGCAGGACCTGATGCAGAGAGCATGGAAGAATGCTTCTTACGGGCTTGCTCCTCATGGCTTGTTCAAACTGCTTTCTTTTAGCACCCAGGACCCCACCCATCTATTACTAATTTTAAAAAAGTGGGGAACGGGCTGACGTGGATGGGCTGCTTGCCACCGAGGTCCATGGTGATGTCTGGGCATGGGCTGCTACTTACGGTCACGTGGTGGACTGAGGTCCTGACACAGCTGTAGGGGGTTGAGCTGATGTCTCGGGGTCCTGTTACCTCTGAGGTTCCTGCAGATGCTGTGGCCTGGGTCACCACCTATGACCATGACAGTGTCCAAAGAATGTGACCCCACAGGGGCCATGCCAATCTGGAAGGACTGCACTGCCACCCAGGACTATGGTGACATCTGGGCCCAGAATGCTACCAAGGGCTATGTCTGGACTCATGGCTCTGCTTCGGCCAGGCTCTGTGTTGATGTCAGTGACTCCTGTTGCCATGGAAGGCCGTGCAGAGGCCCATTGGCTGGACCAAGAGGCCACATTGATCTTTGAGGGTCAAGCTGCTGAGCCTATATAGATCTATATAGATCTGGGTGGCCTGTTCTACCACGCAGGGCTATGCCACTCTGGCCATGTTGGTGTCCAAGGACTATGCCACTTCCAGGGCCATACAAACCTGAGTGACAAGTGCATTGTAGGATCCCAAGCCATGGCCAGATCTATGTCCAGGTCCATGACCCTGACATGCCAAAACTTGCATTGATGTCCGATGCTCCTGTTGCCATCCAAGACTTTGAGGATGTCTAGGATCTGGGTCACCACCTGGAGTCAGGTTGGTATTCCAGGGTCATACTGCTGTGGATCCATGCTGATCAGAATGATCTGCATTGCCACCTGGGGCCATGGTGTCCTCGGGCCTGGGCTGCTACCAGGGGCCATGTCTGAGTCTGTGATCCTATTGTAGCCATGGTCTGTATTGATGTCCATGGCTCCTGTTCCCACCAAAAGCAATGAGAATAGGGCTGCAGAGAGTTGGCTGAGCCCCTCACTGCCTGCAGCACTAGGGAAAACTGGCCCTGGTCCCACCAACCATAGCACTAGGGAGAGCAGGCCTCACACCCAGTGTCCCCTCACCCCTGGCCCCTGGCCACCTACTGCAGGCCACAAAAGCTGGTTCCAGGGTCACAAGGCTGAGAGAGCTGGTCCTCCTCCTCACCATCACCAGCACACAGGTGAGCAGTTGCTACACCTCACCTAGGCAGCTGCAGTGAGGGAGTGTCTGTCAGCTGCAGTGGGGAGTGTCTGTCAGCTGCAGTGGGGAGTTCTGTCAGCTGCAGTGGGGGAGTGTCTGTCAGCTGCAGTGGGGAGTGTCTGTCAGCTGCAGTGGGGAGTGTCTGTCAGCTGCAGTGGGGAGTGTCTGTCAGCTGCAGTGGGGAGTGTCTGTCAGCTGCAGTGGGGGAGTGTCTGTCAGCTGCAGTGGGGAGTGTCTGTCAGCTGCAGTGGGGAGTGTCTGTCAGCTGCAGTGGGGAGTGTCTGTCAGCTGCAGTGGGGGAGTGTCTGTCAGCTGCAGTGGGGAGTGTCTGTCAGCTGCAGTGGGGAGTGTCTGTCAGCTGCAGTGGGGAGTGTCAGCTGCAGTGGGGAGTGTCTGTCTGCTGCAGTGGGGAGTGTCTGTCAGCTGCAGTGGGGAGTGTGTCAGCTGCAGTGGGGGAGTGTCTGTCAGCTGCAGGGGGGAGTGTCTGTCAGCTGCAGTGGGGGAGTGTCTGTCAGCTGCAGGGGGGGAGTGTCAGCTGCAGTGGGGAGTGTCTGTCAGCTGCAGGGGGGAGTGTCTGTCAGCTGCAGGGGGGAGTGTCTGTCAGCTGCAGTGGGGAGTGTGTCAGCTGCAGTGGGGGAGTGTCTGTCAGCTGCAGTGGGGAATGTCTGTCAGCTGCAGTGGGGGAGTGTCTGTCAGCTGCAGTGGGGGAGTGTCTGTCAGCTGCAGGGGGGAGTGTCTGTCAGCTGCAGTGGGGAGTGTCTGCTGCAGTGGGGGAGTGTCTGCTGCAGTGGGAGAGTGTCTGTCAGCTGCAGTGGGGAGTGTCTGTCAGCTGCAGGGGGGAGTGTCTGTCAGCTGCAGGGGGGAGTGTCTGTCAGCTGCAGGGGGAGTTGAGTGTCTGCTGCAGTGGGGGAGTGTCTGTCAGCTGCAGGGGGAGTGTCTGTCAGCTGCAGGGGGAGTGTCTGTCAGCTGCAGTGGGGAGTGTCAACTGCAGTGGGGAGTGTCTGTCAGCTGCAGTGGGGGAGTGTCTGTCAGCTGCAGGGGGAGTGTCTGTCAGCTGCAGGGGGAGTGTCTGTCAGCTGCAGGGGGGAGTGTCTGTCAGCTGCAGGGGGGGAGTTGAGTATCTGCTTGCAGTGGGGGGAGCTAGCTGGGGCAGTGCTAGAGAGCTTACCCTGGCAGTGCAATGAGTGTTGTTCTTTTGCTGCAGCTGTTACCTATGAAACACAAACACGAGACTCAGCGCCCATGTGGAGTTTATTGATAGAGGGGAGAGAAAGGGGAGTAGCTGGTGGCCAACCAAAAGCAGGGGAGAGAGAAAGAGAGAGAGCAAGAGAAAGAGCAAAAACAAGAGAGAGCAAGAGAGAGAGAGAGAGAGAAGGAGCAAGAGGGAGGTGGGCTTGGCTCCCTTGCTTTAAAAGGGAAACTTATTCATGCATAACTGAGACCCCTGGCAGCCAGGTAAAATCATGACTTAGAGAAGACATGGCCACGAGCATCCTGCCCATCATCAGGGTGCCGGGGTCAGCAGACTGCTGGTTCCCAACAATGAGGGAAAGCTGGCGGGCTGACCAACCCAGCTACCACCCAGGCCCAGAATCAGGGCCATGAGTTGACCTACCCCAACACCCACCTCATCTATGACCTGCCAGAGCATGTGAAGGGGAGGAACCTACAGATCCAAATCTGCAGGATCTCCATGACACAGAGCAACAACAGGACATCTAAGAGGAGCCCCAGTGATGGCCCAGAATCAAGGGTATAGCACAAGCCAGAGGCCTCAGACTCAGGCTCACTGCAATGAGCACTTACAAGTAAGATGTATGGACGGAGGAGTGTACTGTGGGACTCACTGACTGTAGCACAGCTTCCATGATGAGATTTCATTTGTTTATTTGGATGGTTGATTTTTCGTTGTTGTTCTTTTAAATTTTGTTTTGTTTTTTTTGGGGGGGGGGGAGAAGAGGTTAAAAGGACAGGGCAGATGCAAGGGGATAGGGAGGTGAAGGGCATCAGGATGCATAATATGGAATCCACAGAGAATCAATAAAATGTTTTTAAACATTAGCCTGGCGGCGGCGGTGGCGCACACCTTTAATCCCGGCACTAGGAAGGAAGGCAGAGGCAGGCATATCTCTGTGAGTTCAAGACCAGCCTGGGCTACAGAGCAAGTTCCAGGACAGCCTCCAAAGCCACAGAGAAACCCTGTCTCAAAAAACAAACGAACAAAAAAGAAAGTTTTCAAAAATTAATGAATGAATTAGGATCTCCATGCTCCTTTTGGAAAAAAAAAAAGGAATCCAAAAATAAAACAAAACCTTAAAAAATGCCAAGTCCTGCCAAAAAGTTAAAAACAATGTAAGGATGTAAGGACTCATAGATTGCTGGTGGTTCTTCCAAAATGAAGACACTTTGAGAAACAGTGTAATGGTTCTCATAAGCATTCTCTTAACATGTAATACAGCCATGTCAGCTATGAATGCAAACGAAACATTCATTTACAGAAAGATTAGTACACAACAAATGGTGAGAACAACTTTATTCACAATACCCTATTGTAGTGAGATATCCACCCGCCCACGCCTTTAGCAGTGACCACGCTCGTTTGGGTGCGGACATGAGGGGATGAATATCTTACTACACCCTGAAGCTGGAAAGGACGCCGGTATCTCTCCTCTAGTGAACAGAGAAACACACAGTGCTACACACTCAGAATACTATACAGCAAAATAAAATAAACGAACCCTCCATACACTAAAATTACGGATGAATCTCAAAAGCCAAAGGAAAACAATGTGTGACTATGCCTTGTGGGATTCCACTTGTATGGAAAGTTGGGAAAGAAAATAGCGTACATGCCATAGGCACAGCTCAACGGGGTCAGAACAACACTTGGGGAAATGCTAAAAATTGTTCTTTGTCACAATGGAGTGTGTGTCCAGACTCAAATGATGAGATTAAATGCGGAGACTTTATATGTAAATCTTAGATGATTTTTTTTTTTCCCTCAGAGTGCTTAGCAGATAGAGTTTGAAAATCCCTAGCCTCATAGCAACCTTGGCTTTTAAGAGACGATCAAACCTCAAACCGTGGGATTGCAAATCACCCCCTTCTTTTCTCCCCAACATGTATAGAGCATCATGTTAGAGCCTGTGTTGTGTATTAACTTTAGACACCAGCAGAATGCTCCTTTCTTTGAGGCAGTGTTTTCCTTCTTCATTTCTGATGCTAATGACATTCACACACCCTCCCCACAAAGCTGCACCCAGTCCTGCGCCCTTGGGATTACTCAGTGACAAACCCTTGTGAAGCCTTTGTCATTTTTCATTACCGTTCTAAAAACTCCCCAAGCTCTTGTCCTATGGGGAGGGTTCCTTGTTCTCATCTCCCAGCACCATTTTCTGTGCTTATAACAGAGATTGCCCCTCCTGGGGACTGATGCTCTGTTTCTCTTAGCTCCTCTCTTATCATCTCTCTTCTCTGCAGACCTTTGATTTTCAGGATCATGGTTTTAATTGCTGAGATGCCTCCTGTAAGCGATCCTTCTCCCTAGACGACTCTTGTTCGTTGAATGTAAGGTCTTCCTGAATGTCACTGGATGTGTTTTAAAATTTTTTAGATTTTTTTTTAACTTTCTTTCATGTGTATGAGTGTTTTGCCTGTGTGCATGCCTGTGTGCCCTATGTGCGCCTGGTCCCCACAGAGGCCTGAACATCAGATCCCCCTGGAACTGTGGGACTGGGCTCCTCACTAGCTGTGAGCTGCCATGTGGGTGCTGGGAATCAAACCCAGGTCCTCTGCAAGAACAGCCAGTGTCCCTAGCTGCTGAGCCATTGCTTCAGTCCCAACACTGGATGTAATTTAAGAATTATATTTTATTCTGCTTTTTATATTGTTCTTACACACACACACACACACACACACACACACACACCTTCTACCCCCCACCCACCCACTCCCTATCCCTGTGGTAACGGACTGTACACCCTCAAACTGTGAGCCAAAACGCTTCCTTCTTTTTAACTCGCCTCTGTCAGGTATTTTGTCAGAGCAGCCAGAAAAGTAGCTAGTAGATCCGCCTTCAGCTCTCTCCTAGAAACAGAGTCCAGCAATCCAAACTCAGCTGAGCCTGTGACCTAGGGAAGGGACTCACAGAAATGTCAGCTAGTGGTCTCGCCCCATGTTCCTAACTCCAGTCTGCTTCTGGGCGGGCCAGTTTCACCCCTTCTCAGGTGCTGACCTCTAAGCCAGGAACCTCTGAAGCCACCTTAGGGCCTCACTTGTGTTAGAACACTTCATCCCCAGCTGGTGTCTGCTGCTCTCAGAAGTGGTGGATCTTTTGGACTACGAGGAAGCTGGCCCTACTTATCTTAGGGAGGGGCTGGAGGGTTACACAAAACATGTTTTGTGTGGGGTCTTTTGCTTCCTGGTACACCAAGATGCAAGGGTCCCTTTTCCAGTTTCTGTCACCATGATGGAGTCCCAGCCGGACCTTCCCTGCCAGGAAACCATGAGTCAAAAGTAACCCTTCTTCCTGTAGGCTGCTCCTGCTCAGACATTTAGTTCCAGAAACATTATTAAGGAACACATTTGGGTGCTTTTGTCCCTTTGTGAGACACAGTGACACAAGGTCTCACTCTGTGGCTCTGACTTGCCCTGAAGTCACTACAGAGAGCTTGAACTTCGGATCTCACCTTCTGACTGCCTGGGTTACAGGTGTGTGCCACTGCCCCAGACACTACTCTCTGTGCCAACTTCCACTACCGTGGACCCTAAGGAAGCACAGTCCAAACAAGCCTGCATTCCACATTCCAACCAAAGCCCTCTTTCCCTCATTTAGTTTAGCTGGCAAAATACTGATAATAGACGCTATCTCCACACACACAAAAAGGTCACTATGGTGGAAGTTTCGCCCGTGTCCTCTATGGCCATTCAAGATAATGAAACTGATTGTGTATTCCTCTTAAGTTGTGTACACTTGTCAAGCAAATCAAGATTAATTTCAAAGTAACAAAGATGAATTATATGTTCAACGTCTCTACATCCATATTTATATTTTCTTGATTTGTCAAATACCGTGTAGTTTTTAAATCTTGACTGTGATTTCAGTTTTACGATAACAACATGCAAAATTGCTTCATATATTCAGGTGTAGTTATCTGAGGTACAAAAGTTCATGTCAACTCCAGTTTCATAAAAAGTAGAATTTTTTAAAAAAAAATCAAAATTAAGTATCTGTAGTTTGGTAAAAATCTTTTATCTGGGGGATGAAGAGATGGCTCAGCAATTAAGCTCTTACAGAGGACCTGGGTTCTGCTCCCAGCACCCACATGTCAGCTCACAACCATCTGTAACTCTAGTTCTAGGGGATAGGGGCTCCTAAACCTTCTTCTGGCCTCTGTATGCTCTTACAGTACAAACACACACACACACACACACACACACACACACACACACACACACACGGTGTGCATACATGCAAGGAGAACACCAAACACATAAAACAGGAAAAAATAAAATTCTGCTAGGTTGTCCTAGGAATGAACTTGAAAGAGTGCAGAATGGCTTTCCATTAAAACAAACAAACCTTTTATTTTACATAAAAGCTGCCAATGCACATAGAAAGAACTTAGAAGATGAAGATGAACAGAACCAAGTGGGGGGGGGGGGAAATGTCCTACTCAGGCTTACTCTGCTGCAATAAAACACCACGACCGTAGCAACTTGGGAATGAAAGGGTTTATTTGGCTTGCACTTCTGGGTAACTATCCATCACTGAGGGAAGTCAGGACAGGAACTCACACAGGGCAGGCAAGAGCTGGAGGCAGGAGCTGGTTCCGAGGCCATGGAGAGGAGCTACTTACTGGCTTGCTCCTCATGGCTTGCTCAGCCTGCTTTCTTATAGAACCAGGACTACCAGTCTAGTGATGGCACCACCCACAATGGGCTGGGCCCTCCCCCATCAATCACTAATTAAGAAAATTCCCAACAACCACATCTTATGGAGATATTTTTCTCAACTGAGGTTCCCTGATGACTCTAGCTTGCATTTAGTTGACATAACACTAACCAGCAGAGAAAACATCACCATCTTTCCACTACACCAAATTACCACTGTTAAAATTGTGAACTGTGTCTCCTCGGGTCATTTTCTATAATCACAGAAGCCAATTTATCTTGCTGGAATCAGGTCATGCTGCTCTTACTGACCTAGAGGTCTGGAAGGACAAAATTCTGTGTCCTGGGGAGCAGCATCATCACTATTGGAGTAGAGTCATTTTTTTCTGGGAATGAGGTGACCATCCTAACCATCACCATCATAAAGCCAGATTGCTTATACCGTCAGACTACCTGGCCTGTGGCCATGGCCATAAAATAGTCAAACCATGCAATGATAGCTGCGTGTATGGTAACCGTACTGGTAACACTCCCTATCAAAAGGGGAGGGAGGGTGTCCAGGCCCTAGGGAGATGCAGCCCGCCACTCATCCCCATCCCCACCCTAGCTGCAAGTAGATTTGCGAGGTTCTGGAGAACATAATGGATGTGGAAAGAGAAAGAGGGAGGAGGAGAAAGAGAGACAGTGAGAGAGGAAAATAGAGCAGATGGGAGAAAATAAGAGAAGGGAGAAAGGGAGGTAGGAGAGATAGAAAGCAAAAGGGAAAGTTAGAGAGAAGAGACTTTTCTGCGGTACACGTGCCTTTGAGTCGGCCATGTTCCTGTATGTAGCCCTCTGAACCCATTAGCTCACCAAGCTGAGCTTGGATGGAGTCCTTTCTTTATCCTGTAGGTGCCCTATTTGGGGCGAGCAGATGTTACCTTGCATCTCCCCAGGAAAAGTCATGCAACGCCTTTAGACAAAAGAGGAGGTGGCCCAAGACCACTATCGAGAAACCCAGAGGACTGAAGATTCTCACTCAGCCTCTGTCTAACCTCCAGTCTATCGCCATGGTTCCCCTTTGTCGGAAGATGACAGGAGCCAGATGACCAGCACCTCTTGACACAGTTCACACATAGCAGGTTCGTGAGGCCCAGATCAGGTGGAGAAGGGGGAGGGGTGGGTATGGGTAGCCAAGGGAAATATTGCTGCAAAGTCGTTCTTTTCCATTCTTCATAGGAATTGTCGGGCAGTTGGGTGGAGGCTGGTGACCCTGTTCTGTGACACTGTCTACAGCAGCCAAGTCCCCCTCTCGGGTTAAGCCTGGATTGCTGACTTCACTGCAGACGGGAGAGAATTCATTGTGAACCAGTTAGAAGCCAAGTTGACATTAAAGTGATTTATTTTTAATACAGATTGAGTATGGGGGTTAATAGAGAGGCCCTCAGAGAAAGGATGCTACACAGCCCAGGGTAGGGCCACACCCACTCCAACATAGCCACACTCCCTCCAACAAGGCTACCTTCTTAACCCTTCACAAACAGTTCCACTAACGGGGGCACACCACTCAAACATATGAGCCTATGAAGGCCATTCTTACTCCACCACACACACTTAGGCCTTAAGCATGGTCCATTACTACTTTACAAGTCTTATTTGAAACTTCTCTGAGTAAGAGCAATGTTGTCTCCATACCGACAACTCTCACAGACAGAGGTGTTAATTGTGTTGGCATGGTTTACTCTCTGCTGGCTAGGGACTACAACCTGAATCCAGAATGAGGGCCTCCTGTCCCTCCTCATGCCCCCTTAAGTTTCCCTGTCTTTCTATCCTGCCTCGGGTTCCCTTGTGCATTGGGTTTTCACCCAGAACATGAAGGTAGATACCACGCCCCTGTGTTGCATCTCTGTGTCCCTGGTGTCAGGTGTGTGGCTTGGACTAGGACGCTATGTCCCACAGTTCTGCTGGTTAGTGCTAACTTGACTACGGAGCACAAGGGGACACCAGCAGTCAAGCTGTGCCTTTCTTGTATTCAGTCACCAATCATGTCTCCACTCACCTGGTAGGTACTTACTAAGTACCTACTGTGTACAGCAGGAATTCCAAACCCAGCAACTTAAAAGGACCAGAGAGTGAAGGGATGCGATATAGAAGCTACAGGATGGAATCTAAGGCCCCTTAAAGGAGGGTGTGGCCCCACTGTGAAAGCTGACCCTGCTCTGTAGACTTCCAGCTTGATACACAGTCTCTGTTTCTAAGGCAGGCCATCCAGACACCTGCTACTCTTATGGTCACTACTCATATTTGAGGGCAGTGAGAGGCAAGAAGCCCACCTGAAGCCAGCCACCTAGAGTGGTCATATGTGTCAGTCACATGGAGACTTTCATTGTTTGCAGACAGAGAAGGCCATTGTTACACCAGGAAGACAAACGTTGCCCTTGACCTGCCTGGAATAGGCAGGTACTCTAGCAACCTGCCTGAAAATAATGGTAATAATAATAATGATAACAACAACAATAGAGCACAATGAATAGTGTGGTATTTTCCCACAAAGCTGGACAAGGTATGTACTTTGGGTTGTCATGTAGGCAAAAGTGAATGGACAGATAGGTTGTGGTGAAAACCAGCTGTGGCCTTAAGTTCCTCCCATTCCCAGGAAAGTAGACCAGCAATTGGGGAGTCAGAAACACAGCACCAAGATAACAGCTTTTTAATCAGTGATGCTCATCTGTGGGCCAGGTTCTTTGCTACACAGGGACACTAGCCTGAAACCACTTTGTAATCCCAGTTATGAGGCTCTCTCTCTCTCTCTCTCTCTCTCTGTGTGTGTGTGTGTGTGTGTGTGTGTGAGTGAGTGTGTGTGTGTCTCCTCTCTCATGTTTTCCAGAAGAATCCATATTCAACAAGCTAATTAAAATAAAACCTGACCTTCGGAACCCCCAATCCTGGGATCTTAAATGACTGGCTCTCCTTAGCATACTCCTACTGGTCTCGGTTCTCTGCAATACTCAGATATGTCCAGCATAGTAACACACATATCATAACATAGTAACACATGTAACAGAGTAACACATGCATTACATGTATCATAGCACAGTAACACATGTGTCATAACATGATATCATAACAGATGCCAAAAATACTAGCACCAAGTGTCTGTTCCAGGCCAAGCATTTCACTAATCATTAGATTACAACTCTATAACCCTTATAATCATATAAGAAAGATGAATATTCTTATATCCTTCAAATAAGAACACTGAACCCAGGGCTACACAGCTGGATGGTGATACTGATGACTCCTTCCCCAGCCCCCCCTCCCAGTATCTGAGAAAAATTGAACTATTCTAAGCCATACTTTTAATTTCCAAAATAAGTGTGTATCCAAACAGCCTTGCAAGTCACTGGTATTGATGGATATGTTTCCATAAGAGACACACGACGATTAACATGTTTCCTCCCTGAAGAGTGGGAAGCAAGATAGCGCTTGCTATTATACTTTAATTCTGCCATTACAGGTATGCTCTCAAAAATGTCCTGTTGAGGACTGGAGAGGTGGCTGCATGCTTTAAAACACACTCTGCCCTTATAAGGATTTGAGTCATGTTCCCAGCACCGTAGTGCAGCTCATCAACTTCTTCCAACTCCAGCTCCAAGGGTTTTGATGCCCTCTTCTGCATATCTTGTGAAGTACACTCATGTACAAACCCACACAGCTGTACACACACTTAAAAAAATATTCAACATGTCCCATTTATGTGGATCACATCTTAACACTAAACTTGAAACTCTGAAATGGTTAGAGGAAGAGATAGAGGAAGCACTTCAAGATACATGTGCAACATGAATTCTGGTCACCGGAAATAATGCCAGGAACTGACAAAGAGATTTCAGGAAACTGGTAGAAATTTCTACCAAAAGATAAAGCATTTGACTGTGTGAAAACATCCACAGAATGGGAAAAGAATCTATGCCGGCTGGAATTTTACGTAGCATTAACACCCAGACATCCGAGGGGGCCCTAATATCTAGAATGAACAAAAAACTCCAAAATCTAAGTAAGGAATCAAACAATCGGAATACTGCCTACAGAAATGAAAAGGCCATTCCCAGGAAATGAAACATAAATGACAAATAAACATGTCAAAAACAAAACAAAACAAAAGAACCCTTTGCTCTCACTAGCATTGAGAGTCCCTCTTAATTCCATCATGGCACTCAGAATGGTGGCAGTCCTTAAGCCAATAAATGGCGACAAATGCAGCTGAGGATACCAACAGAACGAAAGCGTTATAGACTGTTGGGTGGAATGTAAAAACAGTCCAGCCACCGGAGTGCCTCAAATAAAGTAATACTAGATCTGCCGAGTAACCCAGGTGTACCCGCAGCACATCCCAGAGGGGCCCCACACCAGTGTACATTCACAGTAGCTGAGTGTGGAACCAACTGGTGTCTATCAGCGGAGGACTGCGTCAAGAAAACGTGGTGTGTATGCACAGTGGAATTTTCTCTAGGCATAAGAAAGGCACAAAGTTATGTCATTTGCAGGAAAATTGATGTGACTAGAGGAAAATAATAGCAAGTACACCAAACCTGTCCCAGAAATACAAATGTCATATTTTCTGTGATTTGTGTGTTCTAGATTCTTGTATAAATACATGAAATTGTGTGTGTACATGATACAGAATTAACACTGAAACTGTCTAGGCTAAGCAGGGGATCTATAGAGGTGAGGAGAAAATGGAGGTCAGAGTTCACAGGAGGACAGTCCTCAGGGTACAATATATAGATGTTGAAAATGCCCTAGTGTGGAAGGGCAGAGATGGCTCAGTGAGCACTGGCTGATCTTCCAGAGGACCCAGGTTCGGTTCCCAGCACTCACAACCATCCCAAAGTCGGTTCCAAGGGAGATCTGATGCCCTCTTCTGGCCTCTGTGGGTCATGACCCATTTGGGGTCACATATCATATATCCTATCAGATATTTACATTACAACCAACAACACTAGCGAAATTATTCTTATGAAGTAGCAATGAAATAATGTTATGGTTGGAGGTCACCACAACATGAGGGACTGCAGTAAAGGACTGCAGCGCTAGAAGGTTCGGAACCACTGTCTATGAGTGTCAAGCGTGCGCAGGTATAGACACATACAAGCAGGCATGCATAAATAAAACAAATACACATAAGAATAAAATGAATAAATCTTTTCAAAATTAAAAAAAATAAAATGCCCTGGCATAATACAGTGCCATGTACTTTATGAATGTACAAATAAAATTAGACTTTAGTAATTAAAATAAAATGTCCCATTTATGGGCTGACCTGTCTCTTCCTGGCTTGTGTTGGTGTTGTTGTTAGCTTTTTGTTTATTTTGTGGGTGTAAGTTTCTTTGTTTGTTTGCTAGCTTGTTTATTTGAGACAAGGTTTGCGACCTTGTACTCATGGCAACCCTCCTGCCTCAAGCTCTCAAGTGCTGGGTTTACATGAGGGAGTGACCAACTCTGACTGGAATTTGCTGGAGAGATGGATCAGTCCCTAAGTGTCTACTGTGTGATGTGAGGACCTGAGCTCAGGTCCTAGCACCCATGTACGCACACAGGAGTGGCACACACTCACCATCCCAGTAGAGAGAGGCAGGGGGACAGCCCCCACCCCCACCCCAGGCGCTCTCGAGCCAGCTAGTCTAGCCAATATGTGAGCTCCATGTTCGGTGAGAGACCCTGTCTCAGGAAATCAGGTGGAGAGTGACAAGAAGATGCGTGCCTTCTATACACCCACATGTGAGTGTACATACCCCCCCACACATGCACATAAAATACACTGAAACATATGCAAAACATTTAAAAACATATAGCACATGAAACAACACACTTTTAGTGCACCAATATCACTGTAACAATGAAACAATGAGAAACACATTTTATGGCATATTGCGGCATATTGGCAATCTGCAGGTTGGGGACACACTTTCCAGTCAGTTACTGAGCCCCAGTCACCACCTGCCAAGGGCCCAGGAACCAGCAGCTGGTATAGGTTGTTTCCTGTGAGAACCACCCTGGTAGCTTCCTCCACAGGTTTTTCTGGGTTTCCCTCCTCTTCTCTGAAAAAGGGAGCCTCCTGGATGGGTACTTAAGGCCTGTACATTCTACACAACACACCCCATGGCTCAGAAACAGAGGCTATGGCTGCAAAGATCAGAGAAAATAAACAGAGGGCTGCATGAGTGACTCCCGCCCGGCATGAGTCAACATGGATGTTCTAGCCTCCCCTTCTGAGCACAAAGGGTGCTTAAAACTTTAATGAATTGAACTCTATGAGTAAGGCATGTTAATCATTTTAATTACCCAGCAGCTTGAAATCAGATAGAACAGTCCAATAATGTATCTTTAAACGAACACAACCCTGCCCTATAAAAAAAAAAATCTCTTCCAAACCCATTGTAATAATTTCTATTTATCTTTGCTGACGTTAACTGCTATCCGGCCCAGCCGGCCGACAGACAGCCTCTGCCTCGCCTTCGCTTTAAAGGCAATGCCGTCTAGTTTTTCAGTATCATTAGCGTCCCCCTGGTGGGCAGGGAGCAAGGCGGTGGCAATGGTCACACTTCAATGCTTTATCTCATATGACAAAGAGAGATGATGCGCTTCTATCCGGGCCAGCCTGGCAGAGGGGAAGGTGGCCGCAGAGAACTCCCTCTGCTGCCGAGAATCACCAAAGGGCCTCGCATGTGACTGGCTAACAGCATGAAGGGGCAGACAAATAGATTTCCCTCTGTATTTATAGCCGGCATCATTCTTCCTTTCAGGGCGTTCAGTACAGGTAGCTGTTTTATATGAAATGAACAATCTTTATAGACATACCAGAGCCATAACAAGCCTGATTTTCAACGAAGCTGAGGTGTATAACTCTTACCGAATTGTCAGGCCACTTGCTCAACAAATCAAGCCTAACTTATGATGTTTGCGGTGTAATTTTTATTCCTGTTTGACTAGCCAACTACCCCGTGGTAATAGGATGTTAGGAAAGGGCAGTGGCGATGTTTGTGTATGCGGTGATTGATGGACCGACTCGGCATTTTTCATTTATATCTCCGGATTCCAAATCAGTTAAGTTGAGGAAAAATGAAACAAAGTGGCAAGAAAAATGTTTGCAGATTGCAGCCCCAGCGCTCCCGGAGATCTGAGTTCAGCCCACATCTGCCGGGATTGTCTGGAAACATTAAGATATCTAAATGAAAATCAATACGCTATGTGCCAGGCGTTTGCTACCAGGAACAAGCAACCGGAGACCTGAGCTAATCAGACTTCCAGTGTGCGCCTCGGCACAGGCTGAACCCCAGGGGTGTCCTAATTGCTCAAACTAATCATAGGAGAGTTAAATTTATAACCAAGAAAGACATTTTGTTTTTCTTACCAGTCATCGTTTGGAAGCGGAACGAACGGCTCACCTGTGAGGTGGGTGGCAGGTGTACAGCGGGAGCCCCTTCGTGGGAGGTGGGGCTGGGGGGACAGCGGCTCACCTGTCACTGGAGACTGAAGACAGATTTACCAACAGCCATGAAATCAGCGAGGCTCGCTGAAGCCCCAGAGGGAGAGGGGCGGCATCCCTTTCCTTCAAACCAGAAAAAGGCCTGTTAGACTGGCCACTTAACCCCCAGGTCCTGAAAGGGGAAAGCCCCCACACGCCGCAGACTTTGATTCTCCAGCCTGGTTTTTAATTTAAGGAATAGCTCAGCAAAGTGAATTGCATCTGTGCTGTTAAAATGTGTTTTGTTTTCCTCCACTCCAGGCTTTTGTCCCTTGGAGCCTCAAACAAGCTAATGTCACTTGATGACATGCCATCTCCCTAATATACTGTTCAGACAAGTCACTGATACTATTCACACTCCAACAAGCTACAAAGTCACACACTAGCTATTGAAAGAGGCCAACCCATAATGCTAAAGAACCATAATGTACCAGGGGACTGGATTCCTAATATTTGTATTCTCAATGCCAAGTGTGGGCATATTTTGTACTATTTTCAACAAATTACACAAAAATATGCAAAATGTTTATGAGGTTCCATCTTCTATTTTTGGCTCTTGTATATTTGCAACTAAATAGTCCTTCAGAGATTTGTTGTCTCCTCAGGAGAAATAAGAGGAAGCGAAGGAGAGGAAGAGATAGAGAGAGGAAGGGAGAGAGAGAGAGAGGGAGGAGAGAAAAAGAGAGAGAGGGAATATGGTTTATGCAACAAGTCTCGTTCTGCAGATTTGGTTTTTGTTATTTTGTTTTGTTTTGTTTTGCTTTTTGTAAGGAGCTGAGCCAGCCATCCCATGGGACTTTCTGCATCAACAAGAAATTTGATATTACTTGGATTCATTGTGCCCTGGTTTCAGATGTATTTTTAATGCATAGATCTTGAAACAAAACAACTGTTGTCTAAATGCTTTCCTAGACAGCACTTCTCTGCAAGCATCATAAGAATGTTGACTAAGGCAAGAGTCTGTCTCTCCTTCTGTGGCTTCCTGAGGATGCTTCAGCCCTTCCTGTGGAGAGCTTGTCAGTTCTCATCCTAGGAAAGGGATCCCTGGTCTCTGTGATGTGGACAGTGGCAGATTATTGCAGTCTGTGGCATCACGACCACTCCATGTTTACAGATACCAGCAAGGATGCCTGAGATCTTGTCCTCAGCCCTGTGACATCAGCATCCCTGTGTAGGATGATGGCTGCTTTTCCTAGCAGAGTGTAGGATAAAGACATTTAACTGAACAGGGATTCATAAGATAGACAAAAGCGAAGGTACAGCTCAGGAGAGAGAGCTGTGGCTCCCTTCTGCAGAACCACATAAAATCCCTGCTCCTGGATCATAGGAGTAAATCAAAATCTCTTTACTCCAACGTGTTCTTTGAAAAGACTACTAGGCACACACGCGTGCACACACACACAAACACACACTTGGATGCATGCAGGCACACACGTCCTCATGCATGCATGAATTATTTTCTAATATTCATTATAATGAACTTAACATAGGAATTGGGCTTAGTGCCCCCCCCCTTTTTTTTTTAACTAGATCAATCATTCCTAACAAGACTGAGAGTTCAGCCAAATTTATTACTAATCCAGGATGAGTAAAGCCAGGAAAAAAAGATCTATAAGAAACATACTCATCTTCTTGTCCAGCATTAGGTTTGAATGTGAATTTCCCATGAAAGGCTCCCGCGTGGTCTCTAGCAGGCAGCGCTGTGTGGAGGGACTGGAAACTCGAGCCTATCTGAAGGGAGTGTGTCACCAGAGGTTGGTTCAATGGGAAATCTTATTCTGTCCTCACCTTCTCTCTCTGCTTCCTTTCTAGTCTGCCATGAACTGAGTAACCTTTGCCAACAGCACCATTTTCTGCCTCACCTTGGACTTAGAATAAATAAGTATTGTTAGACCTCTGAAAGCCTGAGCCCAAACAGATCTTCCTTCCCTTGAATGATTTATGTTAGCTATTTTATCACAGTGATGCAAAAAACAAACACAGCCAGCTTTCATCCCTCAACACAAAGAAACACACAGTGGGTCCTCAAAACGTATTGTGAGGGAGCCAGAGAAATAGGTCTGCAGTTAAGAATGCTTGCTTTTTCTCCAGAGGACAATGGCTTGGCACTAACATCCATTCCATACAACCCCTACAACTCCAACTCTAGGGGACCCACATGCACATAAATCATACACACACATACATGTAAATAAAAATATTTTAAAATGTATCTATAAGGTGAGTATGATTGGCACTGGTTTGCAATCCCACCTCTTTTGGAGGCTCAAAATGGTGGATCAGCTATGCAAGGAATGCCTGAGCTATAGAGTGAGTTCAAGGTCAGCCTGAGTAATTTCATAAGATCCTGTGTCAAATTTTTAAATGAATAAAAGGGCTGGAGATGCATGTAGCTTAGTCATAGAGTACCTACCGAGCATATGAAAGACTCTGGGCACAATCTCCAGTAAAACATACCCACACCCACACCCACATATATACACACACACACACACACACACACACACTCACACACAAAGGTATTTGTGGCCCTGACATCTCTGTGATATATGGATGTGAAGCTGGAATGAGCCACGTTGTTCTCAGACTGGCCAACATGTCATGACCATCACCCAAATGGAGAGAGGGGGTAGAAGCAAGCTTGGACCACAGCACGAGACTGACTGGGTTGCAGCTCTCTTTCCAGATCCCCATGTTGTTTTGCACAAGGCCTCAGTTAGAAGCATCCAGACCCTAATGCTCAGCATGGGCAAAAGTCCCCAGCTACGGAACCATCTTGAACAGAAACACCCCAAACCTAATTCCTCATTTGGAGAGGAGGGTGGTGGTTAGGAAAGCAGGCTTGAAGACTAGATGAGGTGATGCAGGGGGTTAAGACTTCAGGAACACTTCTGCCTAGCCTGTGGTCCTCCTGTGACTTGCTTCAATGGCCAAGGTCTTCCATGCCCAGGGATGATGGGAAGTGGCATTGACAAATGTAACTTCAGAAAGGAAGAGTTTATCTCAGTTCACAGTTTGAGGGGACTCGCTCCATCATGGCAGGGAAGGTATAGGGACAGGGATGCAGTGTCCGGTAGGGACAGGGATGCAGTGTCCGGTAGGGACAGGGATGCAGTGTGCGGTAGGGACAGGGATGCAGTGTCCGGTAGGGACAGGGATGCAGTGTCCGGTAGGGACAGGGATGCAGTGTCCGGTAGGGACAGGGATGCAGTGTCCGGTAGGGACAGGGATGCAGTGTCCGGTAGGGACAGGGATGCAGTGTCCGGTAGGGACAGGGATGCAGTGTCCGGCTACGACCTCCCATCTTCTCACATCTTGGTGGATCAGGAAGCAGACAGGAAGCAAGGCCAGACCATAAGTCAGGCCTGTCCCCAGTGACCCACTTCTTCCAACAATGCACCACCTCCTGCAGATTCTGGAACCTTCCAAAACAGTGCCAAATGTTGTTAAACAGACCAAATGTTTAAACACAGGAGTCTATAGGGGACATTCCACATCTGACCCACAACAAACATAAAGTCAGTGGTGTCAGCGGCCTCAAGGTCAAAGGTCGAGAATATAAGGCTGAAATCAGATCATCCACACCCAACAGAGCCACCAGTCCAGAGCACAGCTTCCTTAAGTGAACTTCACTGGAGGGCAGGGGGAGGGTGGGAGGGGCAGCTTTTTCAAGGAGACACAACACACCATCTCACCATCTACTCACCCTAGGATGGGAATAGAGTAACCATGGCAACGAAGTCCACCTTGGTGAACCAATGAGTCTTTATTGAAGCTACAAACTGGAGTGTGGATAAGGAGTCACTCACAGGGGCAGAGGTGACTCAAAAAGTCAGCCTCATGGCTAGAAAGCCCAACTGCGTGTGAGTGACAACTCATAACTGTGGTCCTGGAGCCTCTCTGCAGCATGCAGTAGAGACTCACTTCTCCAGCTCTGCAGGCCAGACCTGCCCTGACCCCGACCCTGACCCTGACCCAAGCAGGTATTTACTTTTTTTATAAAGCAGGGGAAGAGCTTTCACAAACCTGTGACCTTTTGTTTACCTCCTGGAGGCAGTGCTTGAATTTGGAGCAAGCTGCCACGCAGACACAACGCAAATGCAATTAAATAAGAGATGAGGTAAATATACTTCAGGGACTTTGAGCCTGTTCCCCATTTGGGGTCCTCCCGTCCCCACCTCCAGACAGTGACAGTTCTCTAGTATTTAGAACCCCCTGATCTCATGGTCACTCTGCCACAAGTAAGTAACCAGATGGGCAGCCATTTCCCCAGAGCCTGCTAGCTCAATGCTACAGGCCTCCCTCAGCCAGTGCCACCATCTTCAGTGAAGCTTCATTTGTAAACCTGACCCTTCCCTTTCTTTTTTAGCTCTGGAGAAAAAGGGAAAGGGAGCTAGAGAAGAAAGTAAGAAAGGCTGTTCATCCTGAAGATAGTCAGGAAGTGGACATAACTGGCTTCATTCTAATAAATCACGGTGTCCCCAGAAGGGGAAGCAACAGGGGCATAGCAAGCAAGCCACACTGCACAGTGACCCATGGCCAAGCTCCCACAGAAATGATGTCCCTTTCACAGACTCCTGGAGAGATGGTCTGCATTTGCCTCTGACAAATTAGAGGTGTCCTGAATGCAGTCATTCCTCAGAAAATAGGCCTGACTTAGCCATGCTCACAATGCCATTAGCTGGCTTCTTACAAAGACTGTTTAAGTAGGGAAGGCTATAGAACACTGGCCTTCTGGAGGTGGCACTTTTGAAGAATGGATTCCCCGAACCTCCATGTAAGCCAGTCACCTCCATAAAATCTAGAGGACTGGGTAGACATTAGTGAAAGCAAGGATGTCATATGTCTCTAGCCTCTATGTGAGCTTTCCTGTAGGTATCCCTTAGACCTCAGATGCTCGAGCCAGGGCTACCCTGTGCAAACTACCAACTCCTTCCAAATGTGTTTGGACCTGTTTGAGGTAACTGAGCCCTAACCATCCCTACCAACACCAGCACCATCACAAAATGGGTCTGGTTATAACCACAGCCCAGGAGATGAAACGATCCTTTTCCAGGAAGTATTCATGTTTGAAAACTTAGTGTGCAAAGATTGCAAGCTGTCATTATGTTCCCTGGGGAAGTACCTTCCTAAAAATTATCTCTAATGAGACCCACAAATCTAAGAGGAAGACAGCTTACTTTATTGTGTTTGTAAAGATAAAAATGTTTTAAATAGGTCATAGCTCCTGAGACTGACAGTCCCACCATGAGGGGAAGGTCATTTTGAAATGTTAATAAAAGTTTTCATAAAATATGAGGGTGCTCAAAGAGTAATGTTCGGATGTAAAAATACCCATGAAAGTATAATTTCTACCAGGGTGCACAGCAGTTTGTCTGCATCAAAATATCTGCCCAAACCCTCATTGCATTTTTCCAGCTGTTTTGATGGCCCTGCTGGGATCTGATCTTTATTAGTGAGGGCTAGGGCGTCCACTACCTTCCCTGGTTATATTAGAAACACCCCTATGAAGCTCATACACACTCCTGACCTGGGGTTGACTCAGTTTGCCCCCATCATCCTAACAGCAAAGGCAAGACAAACATGGATTAGGAGGCATCAAAAGAAACGCAGCCAGACCTCAGCCCCGAGGCTGGAGTTTCCTCCACTCACGGGGAGCTTGGCCAATGGAAACACTCAGGTGTTTCCTATCCAATGAACTCCTTCATGTTTGAAGTTAACCAGCCTAAAGGAACTATCACAGAAGAATTTTCTAAGTGATAAAATAACTAATGAGACCAAGCCATTCCCTGTTTGCTAAATCACAGTGGCACAAATCAACCTTGATGCTTCTATTAGGGTGGTGGGGCATGTGGGAACTTAGTGGGTTGGGAACAAAAGTCGCTGCAGATATTTGAGGCAGAGGTTAAGGAAAAGCTGACATGTGATGGAATCTAGAATCATGGATCTGGGAGACAAAAGAGATAGCATCAGAGTCATAATTACAAAATATACTGGCTAGAAAGCCATTCGCAAGCAACTTGCTTTCTTGGTGTTGTTGAGTTCTTGCATTAAACCTACTGCCCACTAATGTCTTGAATATTAAGGGGCACTTGTAGATGTGTTAGTGAACTTCAAGTTACTATTCCTAAGATAATTAACTTGTCAAAACAAACAAACAAACAAAAAATAAGGTGTACAAAGTGCATGGTTTGGTAACACAGGTCCTGTAATGGACTGTCCCTGATGCTTTAGGATTCTGATGTGATGAGTATGGTAAGAGGTGGGAGATCACGAAAATCAAAGTATATTCCTCCATGGGCCGGGAAGCCAACAAAAATGAGAAGAGGCCCTCTTCAAGGACATCCCACCAAGGACCTGACGACCTCCTCCCACTAACTAGGCCCGCCTTCTAAAACAGCCCTCACCACCACCCAACACCACTGTCCTGCAGACCAAGCTTTTAACTTACATGTGTCTATGGGGGGGGGGCGTCTCAGTATCCAAACTTGTTCAGTACTTAAATCCTTCATGCCCTCCCCTTAGTCCTAAGGAATTCATGGATGCTCACCTAGGCCCCAGGGGACCATGTTACCCCTTTCCTCTCACATCTTTTGTTCTGAGATCCCATCCATGAGTCTCGCATCTCACTCTCAAAAGCCTTTGTCATGAGTCCTAGAAGTGATTCTGGAAACTTGGGCCGTTCCTCATCTGTTTGGAAAGCCAGCTCTCGAGTTGAGGTGTGTGTATATATATAGTTGCGTGTACACGTTTGGTTGCTCGTATTCGGGAACAGGGTGTGCATAGGTGCCTGTGGAAGACATTTCAGGCGCCATTCCTCAGGCACCATTCACAGTGTTTGCTTGTTTCTTTTGCTATAGGGTCTCTCCCTTGGCCTGGAGTTTGTCAATTAGTTCAGGATGGTTGGCTGGCAAGCCCAAGGTATGTGCCTTTCTCCACCCCTTTGCTGCTTCTGGCATCACAAGCACACACTGCCATGCTTCTCAAGCGTGTGGGGCAGGCATTTCACCAATGTAGCTGTCTCCCCAGCCCCACTCTCTCTTCCTTCTCAGCACTCATTTTTCTGAATTGGGACAAAATAGACTTCTTCGCTTCCCGGCCTTCACAACCCCTAGAAGAATGGCGGGCACGTCAGAGTAGCTTCGTAAATAGGTCACTCTTTGGTACATTGTGGGACTGGATCCCTGCCCTCTACAGACAGAGACAGAGGTAGAGAGACCGAAAGAGAGAAGGAAGCATGGACACAGAGACAGAGGGAGTGAACTAACTGGATGTTTCAAGCTCCTTATAGAAAACAGATGTTTTATAGCATATAATCTGTGCACATCCTCCACATGCATTAAACCATCTGCTCCATGCTTATGATACCTATGAAGCACATATATGCTCTAAAAATAAAAAAGCAAATATCTAGGACACATACTCTGTTTAGTTCTTCAGTGGTTTTGAACTTCTGGATGGCTGGATTCACACATGAAGAACCTGAGAGTATAGAAGGCTGAGGGTACTTATAGGTGTGTGGGTGGGTATGATGGATAGATGATAGATAGATAGATAGATAGAGAGAGAGAGAGAGAGAGATACAGACATATAGACAGATAATAGATAGATACATGATAGATGATAGAGAGACAGACAGACAGATAGATGATAGATGGGTAATAGATGGACAGATAGATGATAGACACACAGATAGGCAATAGATAGATGATAGAGATGATACATAGATAGATAGATAGATAGATAGATAGATAGATAGATAGATAGACAGACAGACAGACAGACAGACAGACATCCAACACCCAACTCTTTAGGCCAGGAATCTAATTAAAACTGGTAGCTAAGTTGTTCACACATGCCTTTTGTCCAGAGGATGCTTCCAGTTTGATGAGAAGAATACAAATTCAAACACAAAACCTACTTTTGCAAAAACAGCATTTGGGTAGATATGACACTGTGGATTCAGAAAAAAAAATCCTGTTGAGGCAGCTTTTCTACAACAACATGAAAAAAAAAAAATCTAAAATATTGCCCAAAGGAGTAGATAAAAAACTTCTTCAGAGAAGGCAGCTCTGAGAAGCGATGAACTCACTATGACAGAGTGTTGCAGCAAGGACAGCGAGCACATCTGTTAAGAATGTCTCTGAAGGAATTGCAGAATGAGTGCGAGGGCGGAGATTAGAATCTTGGATATGTTGTGATCTCTGGCTGACAGAATAAACAGCCTCCAAAACGGTCCACACCCTAATCCCACATTTGAGAATCTGTTACCTTAAATGGCAAAAAGGGCTTTGAGAATGTGATAAGTCTTTGAGATAGAGAGATTGACCTAGATTATCTGGGTAGGTCCACGGTGGTCTCTGGAATTCCTAAAACAGTGGAACTTTCCCAGCTGGAATCAAAAAGGCAGATTTTGAGATTAAAAAAAAAGAAGAAGAAGAAAAAAGAAAACCATCAGAGTCAAGTGGTGTGTGGACTTCAAAGATGGAGGAAGGGGCTGGGTCCTGAAAATCACAAAGTGATGAATTATATCTCAGAGCTTCCCAATATATAGAGAGACCTCTCATCTTAACACACATAGCACCTACATAGAGCTTTTGACGAACGTAGCTATGAGGTCATGACTTCATGTTGTCTAAGGCACTGAATCTGTGATGCATGTTACAGCGCCTGCAGGAAACTCAAGCATGACTATGAGATTTCTTACACAACTAAAAGTGCTGGTCAGAAAATGGCAATGATATAGGTGTTATCCCAGCTTTGATTTCTAGTGTAAGTAGGTGCCAGGGAGGGCTTAGCCTATGCAATGAAGGTGTCTGTGGAGATCAAGGAAGGACTTGACCAATTTAAAAAGGAATCTTCTGACCTAAGAGAGGCTAATAATTACTCCCTTCAATCCTAGAAAGCGAATGGATCTCCCTTGAGAGGTTCACGCTCTGAGGTGTGTCCAATCATATCTCTGGCTAACTTTCTTTCTATTAACCCTTACACTTAAATCTATGTTGGAAATCTGTTTTTACTAACTAAAGTTCTGTTATATAAGATAAATACATAAATAAATCCTAGAAAATATTTTCTTTTTGAAAGACACATACTTTTTTTTGTATGTATAAAACATCTTTTTTGAAAGATACATACTTTCATTGTATGTATATGGACAGTTTGTTTGTCTGAGTATATTCCTATGTCTTACAAAATGCTGGAGACTATCAGAAGAGGCCATCAGGTCCCCTGGGAACTAGAGTGATGGATGATTATAAGCCACCATGTGGGTGCTGGAAACCAAACATAAGTCTCCTACAAGAACAAGTTATCTTAACCCCTAAGTCATCTCTCCAGCCTCCAAAGTATGTATGGCCTATGTGTGCCTCAACACCCCCGCACTCCACCAGAGTCCTTTCATCGCAGCCTATGTCCTCCTTTGGCATGTGTCAAGAAACCAACAACACAAAGCCATAAGTACTTTGCCCCATAGCGTTTGTGGAAAGGGTTCCTTCTCCATTGCTTCTAAGTAAGAAAAAGTGTTGACAGAACACACACTTGGAAGTCCTCTTAACAAGTAAAAATCTTTTTCATTTTGCTTGATCATAACTCATGTCTTATATATTGTTGAATAAGTGCCTTAGGACATATTTGCTACTATACATAAATTAAAAGTTTTAAGACCAGTGGGTGAAGTCACACTGTATATTTTATCTCTCTAGAGATTGGGAAGATTTACATGACTCCCTGATTCTACAGCTCATAGTTATACACATTGCTTAGACCCCAAAGATGGAGGTCACGCCATATCCAAAGTGAGAATGAGGCTGGAGAGCTACAAGGGGAAAACTCCACAGTTCCTCTGCAGGGAGCTCCCTATAATTCTTGAATCAGGATAAAGGACCAATGTCAACCTCAGAATCTGAGGAAGACCATGCAAAAAGCAGCCAAATTTGAAGCTGTGTGTGAGGAATTACTTTTATTATAACTCTGACCCACCAAAGTTTTCAATCTATTCATTTTATAACTGTAACAAATATTCAATATGTTGACTTGGTAAGAGATAGTTTCAATATAGTCTAATGTGCTATGTGTACATTAATAAATATAACACTTTTATACTGTATGAACCATCAGTGTGTCCCATGCATTGGGAAAACCTAGATACTTCACCATACTTCCTAGAGCCTTTGCAGATCTGGAGCCAAGAATGACTCATCCATTTTTGTTCCAAAATTTCTTCTCAGCATCTACCCTTTCTGTCTTCTAGAGAAATAAGTGGCATGCACCCAGATGGGAGTCAGGGGTAAAACATAGACTCTTGTCCCAGATCCTGCTTTTACAAGACCCATTGAGCAACAACTTCCAAGCCCACAAATCATATCAGTAGGAGGGATAAACATGAAACTTGGTGATGGTCAAAATTAGAGACTTGGGTAAACCCTCTCACCAAACAGAAGGTGAGATGAAAGTGTCTGACCTCTGTTCCTGTCGCCATTCAAGACTGTATCTATAGAGTACTGGAAAGTGTGGGTGTCTGTCATGTTCCATTGAGTCACCTGACTAAACAAAACTGTAACAGACCACAAAGGATGAGCATGGACAATCTTGAGAAGATTCAAACACTCCTGAATGTAAAATAAGCCCTCAAGAAACTCAAAGATATGCCAAATAAATGATGTTTAAGAGTTCAAGGAGGCAATAGACAACTGGTCCTCAAAGCTGGAGTCCCCCCTGTGGTTTGAGAGGAAGCTGGTCCTCATGTTCTGAGTCTCCCCTGTGGGTTCTATAGATAACTGGTCTCCTCTGTGGGTTCTTTGGGCAGCTGGTATTCACTTAGAATGTTGCTCCTCTTCATGTGTTGAGTGACAAGAATGTGCTACAGTCTTGAGAGAAAAAGAGATTCCATCTACAGCAGGACAAGGACTCAACCATCCCTTACAACTCAGCAAACAAAGGTATCACTGGGTGGGGAAATACAATGTAGGGTATATGCAGTGAAGAGTTATGCATCACACAAGAATGGAGCTGTAACTTAGTGGTAGAATGTTTGCCTAGCATGACCAAGGCCCTGAGTTTGCCCTCACCGAAACCAATTATTCAAAACAGCTCATGGTGTATCTAAATGAACTGGCTATTTGTAGAATGTCAAGCTCCACTGTCAGAGATCTCACTGGGAGTATGTTTTGTCAGAACCTTAAGTCACACAGTCAAACAGGTCCAAAAGTTCTCCAGAGGTTATAAGCCAGTTTTCCTAGGAGACTCAAAGGATTAGGGTCATAGGGGAAAAGCTAACTGCTTGAACTGGGAGACCAGAGTTTCATGCCACTCACTTTGTCACACCAGCCCTGTTCCCTTAGCTAATAACTATGACATATAGAGACCTTTATGATCAACTTCTGAATGAAGGGAAGGCTAAGCCTGGATCTTGGCTTAGCATATGGATCTAAGCACCAAACAGGCCAGTTTACCCCACAATTTCACGTAGCCACAGACTTGAAAGATGGCAATTAGAGGAAAATTCCTCTCAACAGCTGGCACTTCAGATGAAGAAATTAACTTTACTCTGACCAGAAAGAGAGGCGCACTGACATAAAGACCTCAATAGGAACATGGGTGGTGGAAAAATGGCTTAGCTTGTTGGTCAGAAGGTCTGGAAGGAGAATGATAGACAAGGAGAGAACTTAAGACAAAGAGATCTGAGGAATACTTCAGGTGGACCTATGACAGAATACAGAGTGAAATGCTCTTGATGTTGCACAATGAGTGCTGGATGAGCCTTTGCCTTGTAAGAAGGAATAAAGTATGAAGTCTAAACAATGGCAGACAGAAGACACTGTCATTGTCACAAGGACCTAACAGACAGGGTCATTGCCTTTTATTCTTTATGGCTAAGGCATCTACTACCACTGCTGAATCTTTAACTTGTTAGTTACAGAGATCAACATGTAGCCCACAACACAACTCCCTCCCTCCAGAAGACAGCTTGACTACAGTGGAGCACTTCCATCTTGGAAAGGATATGGATTCTGTTTGACTTTCCTACATATGGGGGTTTTGCTAGAATTTCTGTCTAAGAACTTGCATCAAAATTAGATGGATCCTACCTGGTGCTAAATTGTGCTGGATTATGTGACTGTAGGGAAATGATTGTGAAATCCACTGATCCTGTCATTAACCACACTCCGAGTGAAGCTACCAGCTTGATAGGGTGATTAAAAAAAAAAAAAGGCCCTCTGAAGACCACTCTCTGTCACCAACCTGAAGATAACACTCCAAAATACTAATGGAGATTTCTGCAGGACTCACAATATATTCTGATGCAAAGAAATTATGATTCGGTGTCCCCACCTGGTAGAAGTCATGAGTCAGAATTCAAGGGGTAGAAGAAGGAGTGGCCCCGTTGACTATCCCTCCCAGTGACCCAGTTGAGGCATTTTCACTTTCTGTCCCTGTGACCTCCAAGTTCCAGGGATCTGAAGGTCCTACTTCCCAGAACAGGAACTCCCCTACCAATGGTAAGAGTGCCATTATATTTTATCTGCAACTATTGCCTATTCACTTGGGGTTCTTATACTAAGAGTCTGGAGAGAAAGGAGGTAGGGAACAAATTTGTAGTCATATAATAGGGGGAGCTGTCTGGTGACCCAGGACATCATGTTTCCAGTGTCCTGCCCTCAGAATAGTTGAATACCTTCTGAAGCCATGACTAGAAAGGGACATGGTAAATAAACGCCTTGGTCATGAATTCATATGAGCTCCTTAGAGCAATAAGAGTAATAATAGCTAAGAATGAGGAGAATCATAGATAATAGAAGATATTGACCATGATAACAGCTGTAGAGAACAGTTTCAATGACTCTATTCTTAGAGGTCTCCCCTGGAAAGGAAACCATATCAGGATCACACAATTGCTGGTCACAAAGACAATGGTGTGAAGCAATTGCAAGTGTAAAGAGTGGGCAGTGGAGGCCCACGCATATTAAGCATTCCAACTCTTGAGGGTTTTGGTGGCTTGCACCTCTCAGCTAAGTCCCTCTTTGAAAATAATTTTGGGCTAAAGAATAGCCTTATCCAAGATCACACTTCCTCCACATTGATAGCTCACACTCAAGACTGGCCGGTGAGACCCAGAAGCCAGAGTGTAAGGCTCCAACTCCTATGACCTCACCTTAGTGCTGAACTTGTCAGTGGTCTCTCAGGCTCCAGCATGTTTGGTGCGATTTCTCACAGCCTCTCTTGTGACTTCACTGTGGTGAAGCTTCTCCTTACTCTTCCAGGGTGTTGTCACCCACAGCATTCCCCAAGGAACATTGCACATGCAAATCTCTAGGGCTCAGAATCTGATTCCCAGGAAACTCAACTCAGAATAAATGATTTTTCCATTAAAAGACAGACATGTTGGTGTCATCATGTGCAACACACACACACACACACACACACACACACACACACACACACACACATACCACTGTAGCAGCAGCAGGTCCTACTTAGTCTAACATTCAACAATCTATCACTATCCTTCATTTGACATATCTCTCCCCTTTGCTCCCACTGTTTCTGCAGCACTGGAATGTTCTTGAGTGTTTTAGGCAGGTGCTCTCTTACCTCAGAACCTTTGTACATGCTAATCCTAACACAAAGACAGTTCTTATGACCTCCATTTACCCTTCAATCTTTAGACTGTTGTGCCCAAATTCTGAACCCCAAAATCACCACAAGACCCGATTTTAATCAATTAACGAGTTAACTATATTAACTCCGGTCCTCCATCTGTTCCACACAGCAGGTGAAGTGAGAAGGACCAGCAGGGACTGTGGGGCAGGGAATTTATTGGGTAGAGCAAGGGGAGTATCTGGGGTCCACAACAGTCTCAGGATTGGTACACTTCCAGGCTTGGATGATCTGTCCTGTGTTGACTGGCCGGCTATGGCCTATGTAGGCGCTTCCAGGGCGGTTGCTATGCTCTGCATTCCACTGTTACCATAAAGCACATCCAGAGCCTGCCAGCTAACTTCAGATTGGTTCCTTGCCACGTGAGGAGTATCTGGCTTCCTAGCGACTGGAAGGTTGGGCAAGGTAGGAACTCAGCACTTGTTGCTGAGTCAGAGGCCTACATCTTGCTGGATCTTTTCTGCAACCTGCTATGGCTGCCAAAGCAAGGAGCTGGGTGAGGGACTGGGCCCTTAAAGACAAAATGCCTTCTTTAGACCCAGACTTTATCAACGTGCAGCTCTTTGGGCTCCTGGCACTGTCCACTCTTCTGCCATAGCCAATATCAATTTAAATTAAATATGTGTCACTATTTAGTTAATGTCTACTTTTCTCATCATTATAACACCAGCACATGGGACAATACCCAAATTCTACTTGACAATAAATATCTGTTAGATTTGTGAACAACGTGCGCTACTGGTAGAGCATACGTATTTAACCCCAATACTGGAGAGGAAGAAGCCAGTGGATATCTCAGAGTTCCAGGCATACCAAGACTACCCAGTGAGCCTCAAACTTAAAAAAATAAAATATCCAATACAAATAAAAATAAAAAATGTCAATTTATACAATTTATACAAATAGATTACAAGGACCTCCATGAACACTAAGCCCAACACACAGCTTTCAGAATTGTCTTTTGTCTTCTTTGGGCATTTTTCTTGGTGATTTCCTTTCCTGGTAGGTTCCTGCCTAGCCAAGGCAATATCACCTGACTTTAAATCTCAAGGGGTTAATCTGATTCTTCCTGTTTGTGCACTAAAAGGAGGATTTTTCTTCCTCATCTGAATCTCAGGCAAGGGGCTTCAAGTGTTGCTTATTCAAATAAATTCAAAGGAAATGCAAATGTAAATACCTACATTGAAAGGCAGGAATGCTTTTGTTTTCCCTTTTTAAATTTTTTTTCAGACATTTTGTGTGTAACAGGTACACACAGAATGCAGCATGTGCGGGGCTCGTGTACAAGTCAGTTTGTAGATACAAATCATATTCTGTTTGGTAGGGTCAAGGAGAACCCAACCCTAGGGAGAAATGTGACCCTGTCATTGCCTAGTCTGCTAAATGGTGGGTGTGTCAGGCTAGGGTACACTCTCCCAGGTTGAATGAAGCATGTGGTCTAGAACAAGACCAACATGGTATGGGCCTGGGATGAGTGTGGAAGAGAGCCCCACACCCAGTGAAGCAGGTGCAGAAGTTCCAGAGTTCTTTGTAGCCAGACACCACACAAAGTGTGGGTTCTCTGTTGCTGAATCTTTTGACTCTCTCAAGGAATGTAGAGATGGATTCAGTTTGTTACAATTCATATTTGACTCTACCGTAAGAGAAAAATAAAGCAGGGATTGGAGAGCTGGCTCAGCTGTTAGGATGGATGCTCTTACAGAGGACCCGGGTTCAGTTCCCATCACCCACCTGGCAGCTCACAGCCAGCTGTCCTTCCAGCACCAGCACCCTCCCCTCACCTCCACGGTGTTGCACACACATGGCTCACATATCCGCATGCAGGCAAACACTCCTACACTCGAAATAAATTAATAAGTAAAAACAAAAAACAAAATAAGATGCCATGACTTCCAAACCAAACACAGCCTTCGGTGCCTTGTTCTAGAACCCTCCACAGGCAGCAACTCTGTAGAAGGATATAAAATGGCATGGCGCTCTCATCGTAAATCCCGTGCACTTTTAGTCATCTCTGGGTTGCAGCATAAACATTGCAGAGACGGTCTTACACGACACAGTTCAGGGAATGAAGATGAAAGAATAGCCCACCCAGGTTTGGTTAAGATGTGTTTCTTTCCCCCAAGTGCTTTCTGTTTGCAAGTTTGCAGGTAGTGAAACCCAAGGATATGGTGAAACAACTATGCATCCAAACCAGAGTTTAAAGTGCTTTAGGGGCTCTGCTGTGTGAATCAAACACAGCCTCTTCAAACTCCCAGGAAAACCAAACGGGGCCCTAGGAATGACTGTGCCTCAGTTTCTCAATCTGCCAAATGAATTTGTAGGGCCAGATGTTCAGCTCTGAGTTTCCGAATGTCCCTCTGAAGCCTGCTGTGCACCCAGCCTTGCTCTCATCCCAGAGTATCTCATTTTCATTTACAATCTGAAGGCAAGTGAAAGGTATTTTGCTGGGATTTCCATTTCTTTCAAGGGCTAATTGCAAAAGACAGGGGCGAGAGCGCACACCATGCTCTCCTTCACATCTCATTACATTTATTCAGCTTTATTACTAATTCTTTGTTCATATAATTTTCACCCTGGGATCTACATATTTTGTCTAGTTACCCCAACTCAGAAAACCCACCTTAATTCCAGAGGCTTCCATCACCTCGTAGGATTTTTAAAGCAACAGTTTCAATGCTCGCACTGGCTTCCTAAGCAGACTGCTGTTCTAAAGAGCATCGGCGCCGATCTGAAGCCCCGGGCATGGCCTGGGGAGTCTAGGGATTCTCTCCTGCGACACAAAAGTCTGTGTCTGTCCTCTGAAATGTGTCAACATGTACAGGGAGAGAGACACTGTCTTTCCAAAGCACTTGGTGGTACACACCTATCGTCCCAGGATGCAGGAGGCTGAGGCAGGAGGATCATGAGTTTGATACCACACTAGACTGCATCGGGAGACCCTGTCTCAAAATATCAAACCAAATCCCCACATAAAAGAGCAGGAGAAACAAGATGTTACGATAATATGCATGGGGGAATCTTGGCAGATTCCATGGCAGATGAGGGTGATGGAGGGGGGGAGGGGGCAGATGAGGGTGATGGAGTGTGTGGCGGGGGGGAGACACGCCAGGCAGACAGAGCTTAAGTGAGAAGTTTTATTAAAAAAGGAGAGTGAAGGGGGAGGAAAGAGAAAAAAGGTAAAGAGACAGAGAGAGGAGAGAAGAGAGGAGGGAGACAGGAAATGTCCTGTCACTCCCAGGGGAACAGCAGGGAAAGAGAAAGGGACGGAGCACAAGTGGGCGGGGTCTTTGTTTTAAAGAGGTCCTTTGTACTGCTTGCGGACTATGCAACCATGGAGCCATGGACTGACCAGGGTGCTGCCTGAGTGCATTCTGCCAGGTGACGGAGCAGGCCGGCATAATGCCTGAATTCTTCCACGAGGGACTGTTGAAATTATCAAAACCCAAACTAGATTAGGAAGTATTGTTTCTCTAAAAATGCCCAGCTCCTGCAGAAAGAAGTCTTACATCCCTGGAACAGCATGAACAGCATCTCTGGTCCAGCACAGGTACTGTACCTCCCCAGGCCACTTACACTTGTTAGCAAGCAAAGCCACATCCAAGCCATGGAGGTTCATCTCCAATTACTTTATCCAGATTTAGGAAACAGGTTCTCCTCCCCGGGAAATCAAGGCTGAAAAGGACAGGAAATATGCACATTCGCCGTGAAACACCACTCCAAAGGACAAATGCAGTAATCCCACCAATGATGCTCCAAGCCTGTGATGGCTAGCAGCCGACAAATACCCGCAGACCTCAATCCATTTTTATTGTATTCAGGCTGCAATGCTGTATTTCCTGCCTCCCCTTAGCACCACACATACAGTGTACTTGAAAACAAAAATCTATAATATTGATCCCACAATGTCACCACAATTATTCTTTTGAAACAGCCATTGAAAACAAATTACATCTGCACTGCCTTTTCATCCGCCTGCTGCGAGTGAGCAATGCTCACTGTGGCCTCCAGCACCGCGGTGTTAGCACTGTGTCACAGCCGACAGGACGGCCCAGGGAAAAGGCAGGCGGGCGGGGGATGGGGGTCATGAAGAAAACCAGATCAAAGGGTCAGTCTGACTGGGCTTCCTGGAGAGGGTGTGGACTCTCTTGAGGAGGTAAGCTGAGCCAATCTGGGGAGACTATTGGGCTGCCTCTGAAACCGCTGTTGGGGCTCTGGGAGTGTAGGGGGGAGGCGGTCCCCCAACTCAGTAAAACAAAGATTTAGCCAAGCACTCAAGTCTGGATGTTCTAGTTTTGAATGTAAGCGACACTGGAATTTGCACCAGCTCACCTAATGTGCATAATTTTACTGACAAATTGCAGTCTCCTTAACAAAGCTGAGGGAAAGCCAGACAGTCCCAGCTAGCCACCCCCCCCCACCCCCACAGGATTCTAACTAACTAACATGCTCCCCTCCTCTTCAAAAAAGCCAGGCTTTCCTCTTTGGCAACAACAATCTGCCTCCCCAGAGCGTGGAGAAGTAGCAGAAACTCTCTGGAGAGCTGAGGCTTGTTACCGATATGGTGGCTCAGCCTCTGGAGGCCCCCAGGTCCCCTCTCTAACATGCTCAGCAGTTATTCCTGTCCCCAGGAAGGGCTGCAGTCCGGGGCCTGCCTGTTTGTTTTAGATTGTCGGTCCTTGGAAAAATTCTCTGTGTAGTCATTAGGTCCCTGCTGCAGAGCGGTGGGTGAAGGGAGAGTCTTTTGTTAAGGTTTGACCACACAAGTCAGTGGCCACTGTAGCACTTGGGACGTGATAACTTTGGGCCGTTAAAAGAAAAAAAAAAAGCCAATAGCCTTGTTGACATGGACATGGGAACCTAACCCCTGAAGCCTCCTGGTATGACGCATTGATTTTCCTGTCCGTGTACAGTTCTAAAGCCATCCATTCTGCATGGTCAAGACTCTAAGGGCCAGCGAGAGAAGGAAGAAAAAAAATCTGTTCTTGCTTTACCTCCAGGCAAAGTTAAGAAATAAATTCCATGTTTTGAGAGATGATTTGTTCAAGCTCTGTTTAAGAGAATATGATTGTATTAAACAAAGAGAGAGAGAAAGAGAGAGATTTTGTTACCCTGGCCCCCTTTAACCTGCAGCCACTCATCTTCATGTCAAAATGTTGACACCACAGGCATGACTTCCAGAGGGTGCAGGATGCCAAGGGATGGAGGATGGAATAGAGACAGCTTTGCCAAGAGAGAAGTTGATTTATGTATAATACCATTAAGCTGCCTAATAATTCCTCAAATAATCCTATTCTGACCACCTGTCATTTCTGAGTCCCGTGTGAATGTTTGCTATACAGGCACTCCTGCCCCTTGAACGCTTGCAATAGCCCTCCTTGCCTTGAAAGCTCATGTCCACAGCTAACCCAGATTAAGTTGACCCTCCCTTCAGATCTGCCTATGAGGCATCCTGACCCACCCTCCCCATGTGCTGTGGCAGCCAGTCACTACTAGCTCCCCAGAGAGACTTCTAGCATCGCCTGGCCTTCTCCGGGGCACCCCCAAAGCCCACATTCACACCATCTGTCCCTCTGTAACCCAAACCCCTGCCTGTTGTTGTGACAAGAAGGGAAGTTGGGTGAAGGAGAGAGAATGAATCCAGGCTTTGGGGAAATTTGCTGAGGCACCGCCTGGGGATTCCTTGAGCAGCTGGTTTTACATGCTCAGGACTTTCTGGAGCGGTTAGCTATTTTAGTCACAAATAAAGAAAGTTCTGGTGCTGCTCAGGAGGCAGTACTCACAGAGGTGGAAGACTACCATTTGAGCTGCAGGTTCACAGCGCCATTCTTGGAGGGATGCAGAGCTATTTCGGGGGAAGCTCAAAAAGACAGATCAAAAATCACGAAAATTTCCAGATCTAGACAGAACTAAGGTCAGAAAGCAAAACCAGAAAACACTGAAATGAATGCTCTCACAAGCTCTCGGTACAAGCTTATCCCAAGTGTATACAGTGTAACAAGACACCAGCATGCAAGCACTCTAGTTAATGTCCTAAACCCAGTCACACAAAACACTCCCTCCAGATAACTGCACCTCGCTCCTCTTATAGAAGAGTATTCTTAAATTAGGTTGGTGTGAATGTGTTTGTATATTTATTATTAAAATACTTACTGTTCTGCCTTTTGAAGTCGATGGACAAATGATTTAGGAGTGGAAATAGACGAGAAACAAAATTAATGCAAATAATGTGTTGATTTTTTTTTTAGCTTGATTAGCCAAGCCAATGGAAAATTCTAGAAAACGTATACAATTATTTTAACTGTCACAGGCTGGCAATTGTAATTGACATGATTTGTACGAGATGCAGTGTAATAACTGAATATATTAAAAAAAAATCTCATGCCTTGATTACCAGGAGAACATTACTAGCGCCACGATATTATTAACAGCACAATTATTGTGGCATCCTTAGGATACGCTCTTAGCACTTCAATGCATTAGTGAACCTTTGCTAACGAAGAAAAAATTAAAGTACAGCAAATTTCAAAGCACCAGTTGTACCCAATATCATTAAAAATTTATAAAACTTCCTCTGAACATGACAAGTGTTTGGTTTAAATGAAGATCAGCCACAAGGAGAAAGCAGAAACCCTGATACTCTTTGTCTCCGTCCTTACCCTCCCTCTCTCCCTCTCTTTCTCCCAGACCTCCCCCAGCCGGCACCACCTCAATCCAGCTGAAATATGTAACCATTACAGAGTGACAGCTTGACACACAATGACCCGTCAGAACATTCATCTCGCAATGTTTTATTTTAGTGAGGAGCCAAACTGCAGAAAAAATAAGCAAGTTGTTTCAAGGCTTGGAAGGAGATCAAACATTTCTGGCATGCCCACTTACCAGACCTTTGATTTACAATGGACTTGTCAGAGCCCGATTAGACAGTGTGTGCTTAAAACCCTACAGAGGCTCCTCAATTGCCCCAGCACACCACCATTTCCCCCATGGAGAGCACCCCTTTGTTCCCAGGTCCCGTAAATACCAGGAGAGCAAGCGCAGAACTGTGCACCCTTGCAGGAGAGACAGGGAATATATAAAAACCCAAACTAGTTAAGCAGCTGCAATTAAATCTCTTTTGCCAAAGAAGTGGGGGAGGGGCTTAGAGGAGAGAGAGAGGGGGCCCATGCAAGAAACCACCAGTTTCTCTCTTTACCTCTTCCTTCCAAATCAAAAGTTATTGTCTTTCCCAGGGAGAAAAAAAAAACATGCCCCAGGTTGAGCTTTCTCAACTTTATTCAAATGGAAACAGCTTTATAAAAAAAAAGAAGAAGAAGAATTGAGCCAAAAGTGCAGGTGTTTAAAATATGTTCACGGTATTACGATTTTTGCTAGTAATTACAACTAGGAAATAGCTGGAAATATATTGTTTCAATTTGTATGGAGAACAATTGCGGAGCGTGCGCACTCGGTATGATCTGTGCCTGGCATCAGCATGTGTAATTCCTTAACCCTATATGGAGGCCCAGGGCTCGCTGGGGCAAATTATGAATCCATGTGTTTGGAAGGAAGGAGTAGTAAATTCAGTTTCTTGTGTATCCGTTACAATGCAATCCGGCATGTGTGATTTATGGAATATTAAGTTAATACAGTATTATGAAATTAGCTTAATGCACTAAAGCTGTAATTTTAAAGTGAAAAACAACTCGGCCAGACGTAAACAATATCAACATTAGCATTTCACGAAAGCTGAAACCAATTCACTCAAAATGTGTCTAGAGAGTCACAGATTTACCTCTCCTGCCAGGCTCAAGTCTCAGCAGGCTTTCAGACCTCAGGACCAGTCTCCAGAGGCCAGGCTGCCCTCCCTCTAGCCTGAGTTAGCTGGGCCAGCTATGGACATCAACCAGGGAAGCCGTCCCTGAGGGAAGCTGCCAGGAATTGTTCAGAGCTGGTCAGCATAGAGAGATGCTGACCATCATCACTGAGCAGCCTGGCGAGGAAAGGCCTCCTGCCCCTACACAGGAACACACACAGACACACACACACACACACACACACACACACACACACACACACACACACACACACACACACGGGGAGAGAGAGAGAGAGACTCCCAAGCAGAGCTTAGGGAGACAGCTGGGGCACCAGATGCAACTCAGGATACTTGAAGTTCCAGCCTGGAATGGATGGGACTCTGAGGTCAAGCAAATCTTGTTGATTCCAGATGAAAACAAATGTAGCCAAGTTGCCCTGGGATCCTTAGAGAGAAAATGTAACCAAAGGCAAACAGAGACTCACGACACCACAAAGCACCAAAATGGCAGGTTCTGTGAGGGTCAGTCACACTTGGCCAGCATGGTCTTCTGCAGACCAGCCCAAGACTCACGGGAGGGGTGAATGGCAGCATAAATGACTGTCAATCAAGGCCTGGTGCTGGAGGCAGGTGTGGGCTTTAGTTAGATGCAGGTTCCCTCTGTTCCTGACCTCCCTGTCCACCCTGCTTGCCAGCACGGGGGGGGGGGGTGAGTTCCTTTGGGGCTGAGGAATAGTGAGTCCAAAGAAAAGCTAGTTTTTCTGGCACAGGTCCTGGGTGGAGGGGAGAGAGGAGATGCTGTTGTGTGAGGGTAGCCACAGAATGTTACACACTGTCCTTTGCCAGACATGTCATAGTGCAAGTGAATGCAGATGCTTAGGACCCGGTGCAGCCTTTGGGGGCCAGGGTGCACCTCTTCTGTAGGAATGCTCCTACCTCGTGGCAACTCCCAGGGCAGTGGCAAACACATTTCCTCAGACCCTGAGGGAATGGTTCTTGAGCCTGGCACCAGTGTGACTTTGGGCATAAAGGGCCCCGGTGTCACATTTCACTCTGATTCCCAAGTTTGAGACTCAGTGTGGACACTGGGGAGATAAGACATAACCAGATGAGTGGAACCCTGGAATATCCACACTGACTGAACTTACTCACAGACCTGTGGACTGATCTCTGAGAGTCTGACCTTTAAGTGCTCGCAGATGTCCCTGCAAATGGCAGAGCCAGAGCCCTACACTGCCGGCAGCATCACAGCGATTGTCCAGCGCAGCCCATTGGAATGTTTAACAGCCTTAAGTTAGCGGTCTCCTTTGTATGGCATCTTCTTCTTAAGATTCCCTGTATGTGGCTTAATGCTGCGGTGGTCAGGATGATGTCATTTATCCCATGTGCCACAGAGTCTTCACATTTCCACACTAAAACCAAAGCATTCTATTTAAAATAAATGAAAAACACACATCAAAGCTAGAGACAGAACAGCCCCACGGTGGGGTGGGGTGAGGTGAGGTGGGGTGGAGCAGGGCATGGCAGGGTGAGGCAGGGGGCGGGGAATCTATTGGTAAGGCCAAAGTACCTCCTTCACCTGGCTGGCTGGCTTGCTGGCTTCTGTTCTTGGGATGTGCTGTGTTTATTAACAGAGCTGAAAGCCAACCCTGATTTTTAATTCCATCAAATGTGTTTCAATTCCTATTCTGCATTTTGTGTTAGGAACCCAGATTCTGTCAATACTTTGAAACATTCTCACTGGCTGGTGGGCATAGGGGCTTCACAGGCTTGGACAAATGGTTACTCTTTGGGATGTGAGGATAAACAGAGACTCCCAGGCTCCAACTTAGTCGTGGAACATTTGTCGAGAGAGATAGCTTTGAACTGGGGTCTTCATTGTCTGTTTCTGCTGCAAAAAAGAAAAGCTTCCTTTACCCTTGCAGAAATATAGAAATATTAATCTCCAGAAATAACATAATCCTCTACTAGGTGTGACAGGCAAGCCAGTGAAGATGGTGGCCAAGTAACCACTTTAGCAACATGTAATTTGTCCCCTCCTCAGAGTTGCTCATCTCTCTCAGCCCTCAGTAGAGAGAAGCAATATGGGGGGGCACTCTCTCGTTGGTGCTGAAAGTAAACTAAGAAAATGGGCACAGGTCTGATCCAAGCTAAACAGCTGCTTTTGCTCACCTCCTTGAACTAGCCCATTGTCTTAGCCTCATTAGCTCTGTGTGTGTGTGTGTGTGTGTGTGTGTGTGTGTGTGTGTGTGTGGCGTCTCCCCTTACCTTCTTTGGAAACAGGGTCTCTTTGTTGTTTGTAGCCCTGTATGTCAGGCTAGCTGGCCTGTGAGTTTCTAGAAACCCTTTCCTCTCTACCTGTGGTCCTGCTGAAAGAGCAGGATTACTGGCGTGAGCTACAGAGCTCACCTTCATGTCAGTCTGGGGATCTGAACTCTGGTCCTTTGCAAGCAAATGCTTTACAGTACGGCATCTCCCCAGCCCCAGCCTCAATTTTATAAATATGAAAATAAATCAAAGCATTTTATCCAGAACCAAAGGGACCCTAACACAAAGGTCCGAGTTAATTTTGTTCCTAAATTCAAAGTCACATAAGTGCACAGACACACACACACACAACTATACACATAGAATAGATAAAAATGGCTATGAAACTTCTGGGTTTATAGGGCCTTGTGCATAGCAAGTACTCTACGGCTGAGTAGGGCTGCCCCTGCTTGAACCCTTGGCCTCAACTTCCCAAATGCAGGGAATCTCAGGTGAGCAACACCCCCACCCTGCTGAAAATGGCTTCCACGGAACACCTGGCTTCAGCTGTTTACCTTCATCGCTTTGAAGGAAGGTACAGTTCATCCTGAAGCATAATGCCTGCCACTCTATGGGTATACTGGAGTAGACTGGCTCACCTAGGCTAGGAAGAGGGTGCAAGCCCTGAGGGTTTGGAAGATAGGCTAAAACCTCAGCCCCGAACTCTCAAGGTTTTCCTGCTCGGTAGGTAAATGGGCCTACTCTCACTTAGCAAATTATGTATAAACAAATGACCTTCCGGGCTGGTTCCCTCTGAGTGCCTGCTCCGTCTCACTGCGGTTTTCCATCAGGATGAACCTTCTCCTGCGCCTTATGCACCAGCAAACATACTGATACAATTTAAAGGTCATGTTCTTTTCAAACTGACAGAGCCCTCCAAAGTTTTGACGAGCGCCCCTCTAAGACTCACACCCTACAGGCGGAAAGGAATTAAGAAAACCATCACTTTGAGAAAGCTCGATCATGTGAACTGATTAGAAAAAAAAAATGCATCCATGGAGAGGGGGCACATGCAAGCCGGTGAGCAGATCATCCCGAAAGGAGATGCCACCCGGAGAGTCAGAGGGCCCCCAGCTTACTGCTGGGGTGGAAGGACCAGGTAAGGATCAATAAAGATATAATTGTGTTCCCACGAGGAGCATCTTTCCCCCCGGATCCCCAATGAATGCCACTTAATTAGCCTCACCTTTTGATTCAAAGATAGTCCAACTTCACCCAAACCCCAAGACTGAGAGAACAGCGTGGTTCCTAAGGCTCACACGAACACTTCTTTCATAGCCAAAGAATCACCCAGAGTATAGATTCTGCATAAATATGCATTGTGTGTAGACATTGATATATTTATTTACAGGTGCATTTGTATTACCTGGGGGATAAGCAGTTCATGAGGGTTTTTTTTTCCCCTTGTCTCTGAAACAAAAAATGAACAATTGAGATGACACCATGATGTTATGGTGTGAATCTCTGCAATCCACTAGAAATCCAGCTACAGCAGAAGCATTCTCTCACCATGAGGCTTTATGAGGCATCATCATCATCATCGTTATTATTGTTGTTGTTGTTATACTTTATGGTTTGGCTTTGGTTATTTTGTTCTTCAACTCTAATCTAGAAAATGTCAACTGAAAATGTGATGCTGGTTGACACTCCCAAGAGGCTCCAGATGTCTTAACACACATGATGATGGCATCTGTCACATAGACAGAGAACCACCAATGCAATGGGTGGCTTGTGCACTCCGCTCAGCTGCAATGGTCAACCCAAGGCGTGTTCTCTAAGTCTTTCCTTCCTTCCCAGCCTCTCCTCAGGGAGCTCACACCCTGTATCTTTGGGAACAAAACTTTCCTAATTGCAAGCATTTATGTGTCAAAAGTAGCTGCATGGAGCGCCCCCCCCCCCCGAGGAGAAATCTTTCTGCTTGTTTGGTTGTAATATCACTTTCGTCAACTAAACCACTGCTAGAGCTTATCAAATATTGCCTTATGGTTCCTACCACCACATATTTAACCAACTGCTGCACAGAAGTGTCCAGCCGTGGCTATCCCTGCCATAGGAGGCTGAGGCTGAGACCCTGGAATACAGACATCACACAAGTTTTCCCTGTCATGGCTCCTCCTTAGGCTTGGATTCACTTTGCATCGTGTTACCATTTTCCCAACACGAAGTGTCCCTCATGCCAGGGACACTGGCTGCCCAGCCTTGGACCATTTCCTCTAGCTGCCTCCACATCCTCTTTCACAACCTGTCCTGACAAGGTCCCAGTAAAGGCACACAGTGTTTCACACTATCCCTTCCTCCCAGTCTTCTTCCTACCGATGCCTCCATGGCTGTCGTGCCACGGGACTGTATGTCCTGTGAGTTACATGTCCAGCATATGGCCTGAAGAGGGAAGTTCCACAGCTGATGAGCATTAAATTCAAAATCCAAATTAAAGCATGCATCACCGTGCAATCAGCATAAGATGCTGCCCCAGAGACCAGAAGAAATGATTTCTGGTAATCTAGTGAAATCTCAACGATCAGAATGTCCCCCAGCCCCCAGCCCACTTACGTGTCATCGCATCACATGGCAGTGGGAGCGAGGGCAGTCGCTTACATATGAGCCCAATAACCTATCAGCACCTCTTGAAAATCTTTTGTTGCCAAGCTTGACAGTGATTGGCTGAAGACGCAAAGAGCGGATATCTTTAAAGGATCCTTAAGAGGCTGCCCTCACAATGAGAAATTAATCACCCGCATGGTCATCCTGGACACACTTGAGGCCACTAGGTGCCCATAAAGAGCACAAAGGATCTTGCAAAGGGGCTAAGGAGTTGTCTTCTGGTTTTAATTGGTGTCTTTCCTACATGATGGCCACACTAGTCACTCACTCAGTGGAGCATCTTGACATATGACAGGACCAACACGCATGCGGCTCGGTTTTGTTTTCCGTTCAAGACCTGAAGCTTCACCTTACTGAAGGGCATCCTAAGCAGGCTGTCTGAGAAACTGCTCCATCAGTCTTCCTCCGGCTCTGCAGGAACCCTCTGCATGGCTGTTCATGAATGCCCAAGAGGGAAGGAATCCAAGACCTTGAAATAGCTGTGGCTCTTCCTCTCGCTTCAAACGATGAGACGTTTAGAAATGTTTTAAATTCATTCTTTAAAGGTTCTCCTCCCTCCTCTGGGGCATCCATCATTCCACCCTGTCTGTGGACACCAGACCAGAGCTGAGACCTGTGAGTGAAGAAGGACCACTGAAAGCCCCTTGCCCCCATACCCACAAAGGGCTCTCTGTCACCTCAGGATTGGGCATGGGGTTTTCTTTTTCCCAAAGAGATTTTAGAAGACAAGACCAAGCTAGAAGGAGTTAGGTTGTTGTTTATTTTTTATTTTATTTTATTTTTAAGATTCCATTTATGTATGTCTGTATGTGGGTATGAGTGCAGGTGACTTCAGAGGCCAAAGGAGGGCGTCACATCCCCTGGAGCTGGAGTTACAAGCAGTTGTGATGGGAACCAAATCCAGGTCCTCTTCCAGAATAGTACACACCCTTAACTTCTGACCATCTCTCCATCCCAGGCCAGAGGAGTTTTATACTAGAAGCCCTTTTTACTATGCTTTCATTTCTTGTCTTTTCAAATACGTTTCATGGAACTCTCATTTAGCTGCTTGTGTGACAGGCAAACCCACTGGGTTGTAGCTGAGCTCAGACCAAGCATTGGAAGGAGAATGATGAAGACCCTGGCCATCTTAGCTCAGTCAGTTTGTCCGACTCACACCCACAGCCCTCATTCTTTGGATACCTGATGCGTAGAAAGCTAATTTGAGACAAAGGGAAAGAACCCAAAGGTATAGATTGCTTGAAAGGGATTTCTGTAGCTGAGTGGTGTGGTCCATGCCTGTGATCCCAGCACATGGGGGCCTGAAGCAAGAAGATGACTGTGAGTTCAGGGACAGCCTAGGCTACAATAGAGAATCCAAGGACAGCCTGTACTACACCGTGAGACCCCTACCTCCAGAAGAAAAAAAAACAGATGGGGGGCTTCTGTGAATAAGATCACCCTGTGTGTATCTGTGCCCCTAAGACTCTAGACTCTAAATCCTATACCTGGCACATTCCTCTTGGCTGTGAAAAGTGTTGTGGGCTATTCATTGCACCTGCCACCCAAATGTCACCCCAAAGTCCAAGCTTGCTCCCCAGCATCTACATCTGTAGGTCACAGCCACAGGCCATCAGAAAGGCATTATCCTGGTGCATTTCTGTGTCTTCAAGGTTACAACATCGGCAACTGGTTGATATTTTCCTCTCCCATGCAGAGGCAATAAAAGCAGCCGGCCTGTGCTGTGTATCCTGCCTGTTCTGCTAACAAGACACATTCCTTTTTGTTCACGGCAAGTTTCTGTGTTATGTCACAATTTCTGACAAGAGCACTAGCACAAAAACACTATCTTGGCACCAAGAAAATGACCATCACTTAAAAAGATGAAACTCCCAAGGACACGGAAAGGGTAAGATCTCATGGAAGATATGCAACAGAAAGCCAGCCCCTCCCAGGTCGCAGACACCATCCTCACAAATCATGTCAGGATCAGTCTGCATTCATCAAACTTCAAGGCAGGCCATGCCAAACTTCCCCAATTCAAACCAACCACTCGGGTCAGAGTTGGCGCTTCGTGTTCCTCTGCATCTCCTGAGCTGAGGCATGGCTCACATCTCAGAAAAGCCTGATGTGTGTTTCCTCTTCCACTTTTGATAATTATCTGAATTCCCCTTGTTCCTTCTGGATCACTAAGCAGACAGAATTCTCTCCTTGGGATCTCTCCTTTCTCCATTTATACCATGAAGGCTTTAATGGAAAAGCTTTTTAAAAAGAGCTTTGGAGAGGATATTGTGGATAAAGTGCTTGCAGATAAGAATAAGATCTGAGTTCGGGTCTCCTGAACCCAAGTAAAAGCTTACCGGCATGCTACAGTGACTCTGCTAAATTCCTACAACAGCTGCCTACTCCCAACAGCCAGGAGAATATGGGAATCCATGGAGTGAGGTCGCTGGCTAGAGTAGCCAAATCTGAGCCCTCCAGGTTTGTAGTAGGACCTTACCTCAGTAAATAAAGGGGGCAGCAACTGAGGAAGATGTGCAGTGTCAACCTCTGCCTCCACACGCACAAGTGTGTGTACCAGCACACACAGAAACATGCCAAAAAAAGAAAAAAAAACCTTTCAAATAAATGTTTGTGCCAGGCATGGTGGTGCATGCCTGACATCCCAGCACTTAGAAGGCTGAGACAAAATAGTCACAAGTTCAAGTCCACCCTGAGCTAAACCTCCCGAGACTCTCTCAAACAACTATTTTTTTAAGGAGACAGGAATGTTAGCTACCCTGATTTGCTCATGACACAATGTAGACATGAAACTCACAGTATGCACAATGAAAGAATAATATATAGGAGAAAGGGTTGTTTTAAAAAAGCTGATGCCGCTGTGTGGCGTCAGCATTGCAATAGGTCAGTGCAACAGCCTAGAATTTCCTCCCCCAAAACACAGTTCAGAAGAGCATCGATAAGCAAGGGGTGGTGGCACATGCCTGTCATGCCGGCCCTGTGGTCACGAGTTCAAGCCCAAACTGGGAAATAAAAGAATAGTCTGTCTCTAAATAAACACATAGTAAGAACAAACTTCGTGGATAGACATGCATGTTCTAGGGCATTTAAGTGTTTTGTTTTATACAGTCTATACAAATACATAAATACAGATAAATTATATATTGCATCTATCGTCATAAGTTTCTTGCACGGTGACACATGGCAAGGCCATTTGTCGTACCCGAGCACTGTGGCTTATTTATGCATTTAGAGGCTTGCACTAAGAGTGTCACTTTGCTCTCTTGGGAAGGTTTTTTCTCCCAGTCTTCGCTCCTTAGTTACCTAGTGACCTGTAGTTCTTTGTCTAGTGTTGCGACCTCTTGGGCTTTCCCCCTTCCACACTGGCATGTCTACATGTTTAGGAAGACATACTGCTGACACTTCATGTGTGCAGTTTCTGACATTCCTAGCAGACACATCTCATATCAAACTCCCCATTGCTATGGCTCTTACAACCTTTCCACAACGATCCCTATGCCCTTGGTCAGCCCTGCAACATTATAAAGACTGAACGGGTTGTTTTTATGTAGTCAGGAGTGTGTGTGTGTGTGTGTGTGTGTGTGTGTGTGTGTGAACAATTAAAGAAAAAGAAGCCATGAATTTGAAAGAGAGCAAGGGGTAATATGGAACATTTGAAGGGAGAAAGAGGAACATAAAATGGCATACTTATATTATAATCTCAAAAAATAAAGAGTATTTTAAAATCAGAGTATTGGTCCTCCTTCGTTTGTCTGAAGTCTGTGACAATTATGTCCTTGTCACCACAAGAATGCAAGGAAAGCAAAGGCCAGAACTACAAAGATGTACAAACACAAACCTGACTCCAGTGCTTTGGCTGGGTAGAAAAAGAGTGAATGGGACCCTGAGTTCACCTAAGAGACAGTAGATTCACTCTCTGCAGTGTGTGTCTGTCTCCCTGACAGAACCCAGCTGCCATGCCTTACACGGGAGCATCACTTTGTAAATCAAGGTCTCATTTGCAGAGCTGACATCTGAGATAAAGTTCCCTGTTAGGTCCAACTTGAGGTGAGGCTGTCTTTTGTGATTCTCTCTAGGACATCGTCCCCAAACCCCGGAAGTTCACACTAGAGTGCATTCTGCTTTGTCTGAGATGGACCCCAGTCAGAGGAAGTTCAAAGCTACTCTTGAGAGATTTGTGAAGGGCAGGTGGAAAGGTAAGCCATGTCACCTACAGCATCCACCAAGCAGATGCTCACACAGCCACCTTGTTCAGCCTGTACGATTCAATGATATTGATCTAACTGTAAACCAGAGGTCGCTGAACTTCACAGAGGGCTTACAACTACATCCCAAAGCCAGGTAGGAGCGGGGCACATGAAACAAGCTCAGAACCCTACACTCAGAGGCCCTGAATCCTAAGCAAGATATGACCCTGTCTTCCTGCTCACAAGCAGGGCCTCCCTCTGCTAGTTTCAACAGCCACTGACTCCCAGCCCCACACATACACCAAGCCTTTTATAGAATGAATACATACAAACAAGGGAGGTTCCTAGAGATAAGGGAATCAGGGTGGAGGGTTCCAACTCTACTATTACTACCACCCCCTCACCCCCATCTCCCGAGTGAGATTAATCGGTCTCCGTGTGAGCATTCCACTTGGATCTCACAAGACAGAGAGGAGAAAGATCTGGATCTTCCCAGGATAGCTAGGCAGAAGAGGAGAGACACACTTGGGAAAAGAGCATTCTTCAGCCACAAGGAAGGGCAAGGAGACAGGAGACGGGTGTATGTATGTCTGTGTCTTTCAACTAGGCAGTTCAATCCTGGGTTATTTTATTTGACAAATAAAACTAAATTGCATATTTATGGGCTAATGATGTGAGATATTGCTCTTTTATTCGGATCCACTGCAGCTTAAAGACCAACTGTAAATATTTCCCGGGACTTCTTGCAAGTTGCTCTGACAGAGTAGTTGAGTTCAGAGTGTGGCCTTACAGTCTATTGACAATGGTGCTGTCTCATTCAAGGTCACCTGCAGAGTCAGCGGTGTGCCTGCAAGTCTCATCTGAAAGGCCACAGAGCTGAGATGTTGAATACTGTCTGCAACTACTCAGTGTCAAACTCTGCTGGGCCTGGGATTCCTGAGCTGGCTGGAGCATACAATACCCGATTGCTTGATAAGCAGTTAGTTGTTAGCAGGAACACAGATTCAGAATGCCCTCCCTGCTGCTGGATCTGAGATGACTGCTCACTCCTCCAGCCCTTAGCTGGTGATCATTCATCAACCCAAAGGGCTATGTATTTGATGCCCTGCTAGGGTGGTCCCCAAAGCTGCTGGGTTGAGAAGCTGGGGCGATGGTTTCGCTTCTAACCTTTTTCCTGGACTCATGATGTTGAGCCATCCCTCACCCAGCTGCTCACCCAGAGTTAGCAGCAATCTGTTCCTACAGAGTCCCTAACCCAGGGCTGTTTCTCAGTGCTAGAAGGGTTCTCTAGGAACCAATCTCTGGCCTCTGCCTCTCTGGGGACTTAGAAAACTATCTCAGAAATGAAGCTCAGGCACCTGAAAACAAGCAGAGCAAAGATGATGGGCTCTGCAAAAACCACTGGTCCTTTCCTACTCTGGGCATGGTAGCTGCAACTGACTGAGTCCTCCAGATCCACCCAGGGGCCTGACAGGGAAGTCAATGGAGAGGAAGAGAGAAAGTCTGTTCTCTTTCCATCCCAAGTAGCAGAATGCTTTGCTCTAGTGTAAGGATGGACTCTTGAACCCAGATCTAGAGACTTTAGGCTATGCACTAGCTTTCCATAAGGAGTGTGGTGGTTTGAAGTAGGAGTGTCCCCCATAATGTTAGGCATTTGAGCACTTGGTCCCGGTTGGCGGTACTGTTTGGGAAGAGTCCCGTCACCAGAAGCCAACTGGCTATTTCTGCTTCATGCTTGTGTTTGCAGATGTGAGCTCTCAGCTCCAGGCCCCTGTCACCATTCCCGCTGACACTCTGGCCATGCTCGCTTCCTGCCCTGATGGACACTCCTCCCTCCAGAAATGCAAGTCTTTTATGACAGCAACAGCAAAGTAACCAACGCAGGGGGCATCTGCCCATCTCAGCCAGGACTGGGGTGTGACCTCACCACTAGCCTCAACCCCAGCATGCATGGAAATTCTTCATGATGGATCCTCCTCAGCATAAAGCCTCACCACACCTGGCTCTCTCCCCAGTTCCCACACCCACCCACCCACACACACACACACACAAGGACTGGACTATCCGGGACCTACAGAGGAGACAGGAGGCCGAGGCCGAGGAGGGGCTCATGGGAGAAGCCACCGCTCCATGTGGGACACAGGTGGCCAATGAAAGTCTGATTGTGTTTCAGGAGTGGGAAGTGTCACTCGCCCGTGAAGGAGCTCACCGGAGCCCCTGTTGTTCCAAGGCTGTAAAACTACCCTTCGGGGCCTCTCAGCAATGTTCACCTTGAGGTCTTTGAATTGGAACTCCGCCACTCTAGCTTTGGGCAGCGATGGCAAAGGAGATCCATTCTCAGTGACCTACACATAGTCTGTAAATACTGAGCCAGTCACCGTCTGTGTTTTGGCATCACCAAGACGAGTCAACTGTGCATCTATCTGTAACCAGCTCCCCTTCTCCTTGACACCTGTTACATCATCTGTCAATGCCTTGTCCAACAAAATCCAGTGAGCCTTCCCATCAGATGTTTGTTGGACATACCTCCTGTGATATGTCTCTTGTCCCAGATATGACTATGGATCTCAGGGCCACCCACCTCTGCTGTCTGCCCATCACCTCACTTGTCTACCTTCACCCAGTGACCATCCTTCCATTTCCTGTCCCCATTGCGATGTGGATGGGATTCTTTGCCTATTCCTTTCTTCATTCGGAATAGTGGGTATTAGTGTCATACAAAATCTGAGTCATTAGAACTTGGTTTTCTAGGCCATGGAGCATCGGATTGAGGTCAGATAATGACACAGAACATTCTAGGACACCAGGGTTCTTGAATTCTGAAAGAAATTCACAACAGAGAGTTAGCTGTAGACAGAATATTCCAGAATTGCACTTATCAAAGTCTCATTTGATCCACAGAGAATTAAACAGGTAGTCAGAAAAGGCCATATAGGAAGTAAAACAAAAATGAAGCATTCTTATTTTGTTTAAATTGATAATGATGTCAGCTTCAGTTATAGATTCATTACACAAACCTGGACATATTAATGACTCTTTAATTAAATTTGGAAACAAGAAGGAAGGTACTGGACAGTCTTGTAAACAGTGGATGCACGCGATGCCACAGTGACAGTCCCCAGTGATCAGCAGGGAGGTGGAACAGAGCTTTCCCAAAGCTGGCTCCCTCTGGTCCTCCACCAGGCCCTCACATGCTCATTGTCAGGCAATTGTCATCATTTCTGAGCTCACAAGTCATTTAAACCAAGAGGAGATCCCAGAGATTGGCCACTGGGCCTGGGAGGTACAACCTTTGGTCTTTTCATCCAAACCACAAACACAAGAGGCATTGCCAAAGGTCCAGTCCCAAAGCAGGGGCCTCTACCGTGAGCCTCCTGGGCTCTCGGGAACTCCACCAGGAGATGCAGGGCAGTGGCCAGCCTCCCTGTTAGTCTTCAACACAGAAAAGTGAGCTCCTGAGAGTCAAGGGCCCTGGCCACATCCTTTGGGAGCCCATCATGCCCCGCAGGGGCACAGGACAGGACATCTGGAATAATGTGTTGGTCCATGAGCAAATGCATGAGTAAGCTACCTAGGAGTTTCCTCTTCTGCCTCCTTGGGTCATTTGTTCTTCTCTCCTATTACTCAGTTTCGCCATATCACTTTCCAGAAAACCCTTGCTAATCACCTAAAGTGTCTGTCTCTTTTTTAATTCACTCCTGGCCTATGTAACCACAAGTGCAAATATACATATCACTCATAGACACACTCCATATACACACAACACCCAAATATCTGAGGAGAACATGAGGAGGCAAGAAAGTTTGTGAATAAAATATACGGCATTCAGTCTATTTAAATACCAGGTTAAAAATGCTTTCAAAGATGGTTTCTGAATGATTTCCTTTTTTTTTTTTTCTTTTAATCTAAAATCAAAATTCAGACTTCTTGAGTATTTTCTCTGGTGCTCCTGGGGGAGGGTGACTTTATTCTTATCTAACAAACTGACCACAGTATTCACAATTTTTTTCTTAGCATCCCATAGATGTGTCTCTAAGGCAACTGGATCTTGTTTTGTTTTGTTTTGATATAAACATTTCTTCGTTTGTTTTCTACAGGGTCTCAGTGCTAGCTCAGACTGCTCTGAAACTCACTGTATTGTGTGATCCCTCAATCCTCCTGCCTCAGCCTCATCTGAGATTCCTTTTAATGGATGTGTAATACTCCACGATGGGGCATCCTTCCATTGTCCCACAATGACCAACACATTTGAATGAGTGTCACTAACAGCATCACTTAGTAAATTCTGCATCTGCATCCATCTGCAACAAAAGAAAGAGGGCACAATAAGATTGGCTGCCTCCTGCCTCTTTAAATTAGATGTCATGGCATGAGCAGAAGTCTACCGCAGGAGAACCCGTCACTCACAAAGGCATTCCCAGCAGACCAGGCTAGAGCAGGTGTCCCAAATAAAAAGTGAGAAGGAAAAAAATAATTGTGAAACCCCAATTTTAATGGAAACAGAACAATGGAAGAACCCAATTGCCTTTAAGTTGGGGATACTTGCATACATGAACATCTGCATGTATGGGTCTCTTGTCAAACCCCCACACTGGCATAATTATTTTTGCACACACACCCTGGCCATCTTCTTTTTTTATCAGTTACATTTCTGACTTTATCCACGTTGGAAACACAAAAGTAAAAGCTCCATAGCCGCTGACATTACAGAGCGGCATCAGACTCGTTTTACCAACCATTTAACTCCCTCTAAGGACCACGCTCGGAGACATGGGCTCGTTGATGGGCGCTGTACAAAGGTCAGTGATTTGGAGGCTCTTTCCCACAATTTACCAGGATTTTGGCATTTGTAAGCATCCATAGGACAGCTCTCTAGCAAGCTAACCTTGACAGTGAATGGGATAAATAAACCTTCAATTTACCCCCTCCAGCTCTCAGCGAGCCAGGCTGGTCCCCGCGGAGCCTTCACCTGTCCATATCGTTCAAGTGCCTGCAACTTGCAACTGACGAGCGTCCACAGCTCCGAGGCCCAGTGACAAACACCATCTAACAGATAAGGCTTCTGGAAAGTCAAAGCCAATACCACTTCCATTGAAAATTTAATGCCGGCCCCATCTCTGCCCATCATTCTTCTGACTGTTGCTCGAGTCCCAAGAGGCCCTTGAAGCTAAAGCATCGCTCTATAACAGGTAATGACGTGGCATTTAATGATACTGTCCAAAGTGATCCCAGGCTTTGGGAAGTAATGTACACTCATGTACCAGATAAGCACTGCCAAACGTACTGAGCCGTTGTATCTTTCACAGTCCTGTCACCAGACACAATGTGACACGTCCCCGGCCATCCTACCTGCTCCTCCTCCGACCCCCGCCATCAGACAGAAGGCTTTGAGTTTGCAGAGCACAGCCCCGACTCTGTATAAGAACCGAAGCAGAGGTAGATGGTAGCAAATCTGTAATTAAGTATTCACAGCCTCTTTAATACTTCACTGCCCCTGGATTCCCTACTAAAATCTATGAATTATACTTCATTGAAAAATGTCCTTAATCGACTCTGACATGTTTTATTGGAGGCAGAAAAAATGTTTCAGGATGATAGATAAGGTTAAAAATGTTACCACTCTGATCATTTACTGTAGTGCATTGGAAAAAAAAAAAAAAAAAAAAAAAAACCTCCAAAGCCAAAACCCATTCACATCATTCATCGGATGAGATGGTCCGGAAAGATGCTTTATCCAACACCCCCTTTCACATAATGGGACAGAATGTACATTTACAATTTTCTAACAAAGTTATGCTATTTATGTAGATAAAAAAGAAACAACTTGGTGTTTCTGCTGTATATACAAGACCTAGAATGTGGCTTTACCTCTGGCATGGCCAGAGGCTCTGCTAGACTGTGACCTAAGGCAAAGGCTTCAGATTCAATAATTTCCTTTCCTTGGGGTTAGTCCCCCCAAAAAGTCACCAGAGCAGAGAAAATGTGCAAATTGACAATAGTCCCCGGCTTCTGGAACCTGATGCTGTGGCTGGTAGCTCCTATGCCATAGATGGAAATCCAAGTATTCACTGATTGACAACCACAAGCCCAACCTACATACTCATGCTGACTTAAGCACACCCACCAATGCCCCCATCAATGGCCAGGAGACCCAACAACAAACACAACCTTGAAGTTGGGACCTAACCTGGGTGGTTGGGGACAAATCTTGGGTCCCAGGCTAGATGACTACAGGATCCTGGCCACGTGACTTAACCTCGCCATGCCTCGCTGTCTCATATATGAAAGAGGAAGCATGGAAGCATGATGCAGAGTCACGGGATTAACATTTCGGTGCCATGTCTTACAATCCCCATAGACAGAGCCCTGAGTAGACAAAGGCTCACAGGCATCTACTCTGAAGCAAGTCTCTAACTCTCTGCTGGTATGGTTTTTTTTTTGTTTGTTTGTTTTTTTTTTTTTTTTTTTTTTTTTTTGTTCTTTGAGAGTCTCTCCTAAGCCAGTAGGAGACAAGCTCATTTTCCAAACAGACCCTTGTTCTTTGTGATTGATGTCAATTATAAATCTGGCTGACACTCCCCTGGTCAGTGTGTATGGGGGTGGAGGGGAATCTGAGGATTTTCCCTTCAAGGTTGCCAGGGTCAGAGGGAGCCAGGGACTTATGAGGGAATGATGGAACAACAGCATTAAACCATAACTATTAGTCAGGTCAAGAGTAAACGATGCAGCTGCAAAACCATGTCTTCTTAAACCAATAAGCCCCCTTCATCTCTGAGACGCATAAGCCAAAGTCACAGGACAAGGTAGGAGGTAGGACTCTTTTTGCTCTGCTATGTGTAGAGCTTCTGATTTTAAAGGGTTTAATCTGATCACTGCCCCAACCTTGGAGGGAAGCATGTTGGCTACTTGGTGTAAATGGCATCTGTCAGGGGTTAGAGGGAGGGGTAGTCAAACTAGCAACAAGCCTTCATATTCTACAGACTGGATATCACTTGGTGTTTGTAGCTATGAGTATTTAGAACTTGGGGCTATTTGAAGCTTGAGGACATTTCATTATATGATTAGCTATGTTTGTTACCAACAACACAACCAATAGGACCACCCAAGAAAAGCAACTTTCAGGACAAAGAGCTTAATTTGCTCATAGTTTTCAGTGTTTCAGCCCATGGTCATGGGCTGCATATTCTTGGACAGAGAGCATCATGGTGGAGGGAGAGTGTGATGGGAAAGGTCCCTTATTTCATAATAAACAGGAAGCCAGCTGCCTCTGAAGAAGACACTGAGAACCAGGGATAACTTTCAAGTCCCTTTAGTGATTCCTCACCGCCTGAAGTTTTCAGACTCTCCCCAAATCCCGGCACTGGCCAAGGACAAAGTGTTCAATACCTTAATCTGTGGGGACGTTTCCTGTTCAACTATAATCTGCACATGTCATGTTCCCAGAGAAACCCCAAGTGACAGCCATGGGAACCATCTGGCGACCTCCACGAATGTTATACAGACCATGCACACAGCCTAATGGTAAGCTATATGACAAGTTTGTACACAAACCAAGGCTTTTCCCACTTGTGCTACCGTAGTGGCATTTTTGAGGTATTTCAGATTTGGAATTTTAAGATTATAGATGTTCAACTTTTAAAATTTAGGACCATCCACATAAAAACATGCGTATTTTCTTTGAAAAAGAAAAAAATATATACCTTTCTAGACCAATTCTGTCTAAACAAGTTCATTTTACATTCTGCTGGGCTGGTCAGAGAGACCTGGAGTCCTGAAATATATAACAAACCACCATAGACACAAAGAAGGCTCAGAAGTCAAATTTGATGTATCTTTTCTGGGTGTATGTGCATGAATGTTCATGGGTGGGTGGGTGTACATATATGTGGGGACAGGTGTTTGTGTGTGTGTGTGTGTGTGTGTGTGTGTGTGTGTGTGTGTAGGCCAGAGGACAATCTCAGGTGTTGTCTCTGAGGTGCTATCAATCTTTATTTTGAGATAGAATCTCTCATGGAACCTGGAGCTCACAATTGGGCTAGGCTGGCTGGCCAATAAGACTCAGCGATCTTCCCGTATTTGCCTTCCCAGCTCTGAGATTGTATTTCTCCATGTAAGTTCTGGAATCTAACTCCTCATTCTTGCAAGGCAAGGGCTTTGCCCCCCTAATTATCTCTCCAGACTCATGGGAAACCAGATGAAATCCAAATAAAAACCTGTATTTAATGACTGATATATTAGTCTCGACAAATGTATGCAAGTAGTAAACGTTGCTAAATTGACAGAGACACAGCATCATAAGATGTCTTTGTACCATCTTGGTAAATCTAAAATTATTCTAGAATAAAGTGTGTGTGTGTGTGTGTGTGTGTGTGTGTGTGTGTACTCGCACACACGTGCACGCACATGGAGGGAAACTAAAAGAAGTTTTTGCTCCTATACGTCCCTACCTCACTCACTGACTCTGGTTTGGGTACCTACATTTTGGGCCCTTTTACATTTGTGGGTCCCTTCCTCCCCGTCTGCACTGTAAATGTTGACATCACCCCCAAATCATGTCATGGCTATGTGTTATACTGGGGACACTCCTGGCCACCAGAGCCAAGACTGATCTCTCCCCTTGGTTCAGAGACTTTGCTCCGGGAGGGAGAGACAAGATGCCCTATCTTCTGCAGTGCAATCCCCACATCTGCCACTGACCAGAGCAAAGGAAGCTGAGCATCAGATTTCTCAGTGGCAGAGTTATGGACCCTGCAACAGCTCTCACATCGACTCACAGCAGCCTGCCAGCCTATTATCCAATGATGCTCTCTCTCGTGGCTGCCCTACTGAACAGCCCAGCAGAGTGAGGCTTCCCCACCCTTTTGCCCAGATCATAGCTGCTAGCACCCACAGGAAAGGAGCCCTAGGAAGCTGGGGAGGGTGGATGGAAATGCTTGGGTACCAGGCACGTTAGGAACAGTTCTTATAGAATGAATTTCTATAGAGAAAGGGGATTTGTTAGAATGGTTTACAGACTAATCCAGCTAATCCAATAATGGCTGACTGTGAATGGAAAGTCCAAGAACCCAGGAGTCGCTTGTTCCACAGGCTGGATGTCTCAGCTGGGCTTCAGTAGATGCTGGGATCCCAAAGAAGTTGGCTCCAATGCCAGTGAAAGAATGGATGCACTACCAAAGCGAGGGCAAGCAGGCAAAGAGCAAGTTTCCTTTTTTCATGTTTTATAAGGACTTCCAGCAGAAGGTGTAGCCCAGATTAAAGGCAGGTCTTCCTACCTCAAGATCCAGATTAAAAGCGCCTCTTTTCCCAGTTCAAAAAGATGTGGATTAAAGACACAGGCTCATGTCTTCCTAATTCAAAGACTCAGAATAGAAGTGGGTCTTCCTTCTTCTAATTAAGCAAAATCTCCCTCACAGGTGTGCGCCCTCCATTTTCGGGTTTCAGCTCCAGATGTAATCAAGGCACAGCCAAGAGTAGCCACCATGCCAGGCACATGGCTGGTTTTGTGTAAACTTGACACAAATTATCTGAGAGGAGGGAGCCTCAGTTGAGAAAATGTCTCCATAAGACCAGACTACAAGCAAGTCTGTAGAGCATTTTCTTAATTAGTGATAGGGGAGCACCTAGCCCATTGCTGATGGGGCCATCCCTGGGTGGAGGTCCTGGGTTCCATTAGAAAGCAGGCTGAGAAAGCCATGAGGAACAAGGCAGTACGCAGCTCCCCTCCACAGCCTCTGCTTCAGCTCCTGCCTCCTCTTCCTGCCCTATTTGGGTACCTGTCCTCACTGCCTTTGATGATGAAGTGTTATATGGAAGAACCCTTTCCTCCCCAAGTTGCTTTTGGTCATGGTGTTTCACCACAACAATTATAACCTTGATTTAGACACCAGGTGGTTTGCAATTTTCAAAGTCTCACCTGGAAAACTTATTAAAAGCTCACCTCTCCCCAGAGGTCTTAATTCTGTGGGTTTTGGGGTACAGCCCAAGAACTGGCATTTGTCATATTTTCCAAGTGATGCTGAGTTGCAGCACTCAGGTCCTACATGAGTACCAATATGATGGGCAGTGGGAGCTGTTACTGGGGCTCTTTGAGAGACAGATCTGGTAGGGTGATTGATAAGTGGGAGAGCTATAGATGATGTGCATCCTATTTCTCTTGACACTGTGACAGATGACCTGATATAATTTAAGGAAGAAAAGATTTATTTTGGCTTATGGTTTCAAAAGTTTTAATACATCATATATGGAAGGGTAGGGTGGGACAGGGTATTGTGGTTTAATAAGGATGGGACTGGCGGCGGGGAAAAACCTTACTCCTTACAACAGGGTGGGCAGAGCAGGGTGGGGCAGGACAGCTCATGTCATAGCAGAGGAGAAACAAAGATGGATGAGGCCTGGCACTCAGTCGGAATTCCATCCTACCCACATCCAATGGAGTTGGCAACAAAGACTAGTCATCATAGATGTACAATGAAAGAAAGAGGAAGGAAGGGATGGAGGGAGAGAGGGAGGGAGGAAGAGAGAGAGGGAGGAGAGAGGGAGAGAGGAAGAGAGAGAGGGAGGGAGAGAGAAAGGGAGGGAGGGAGAGAGGGAGGGAGGGAGAGAGGGAGGGAGAAGTGAGACATGAAGAACACTTAGATGGACAGATAGATAAATAAACAAGGAGTGAAAGTGTCATGCTTCGAATGTGAAATATCCTTCATTGACAAGTGCTAAATGCATAGTGTGGTGGTGGAATTTTGAAAGGTTATAGACACTCTGGGAGAAAGTCACTGGAGTGAGAATACCTGTGGAGATTTTACGTGGTCCCTTGCCCTACTTATCCACATCCTCTCTGCCATGAGGTGTGTAGCATCATGACCCAGAATCAACTCACCCAAGGATGGTGGACAAAAACCTCTGAAACTGAGCTAAAATGAAAACATTTCTCTTTATTTTATCATGGAAACAAAATGCCTAACATAGGTAGGTACATAAATAGATAATAGATAGATAAATAACTAGAAGTTGACAGACAGACAGACAGATTGGTAGATAGATGTATAGACAGGGCATTTATTCAGAAAATTAGCTCCTGTAATCATTGAGGCTTCTTAAGACCACAACACACAGTCATCAATATGGAGACCCAAGGATGTGGGTGGCAGATCCAAAAGACTCAGAACCAGAGACGAACCTAGAACGCAATTTCCCATCTGAAGTTAAAGATCAGAAAACTTGAATGTGGCCATAATTTCCTGTCTTGCCAGACAGTTTTCAAGTAACCACACAGAGACTTATCATGAATTATGAAAGCTCGGCTGATAGCTTAGGCTTGTTACTAACTAGGTCTTACAGCTTAAATTAACCCATACTTACTATATACATTCTACCATAAGGCTCGGTACCTTTCTTTATAGGGGCATGTTCATCTTGCTTCTTCCTGGGTCTCCTGGTGGTTCTGTTCTTCTCCCATTCCAGAGCTTTCCCCCTGTCCACAGGTCCCGCCTAACCTCTTCCTGCCTAGCTATTGACCATTTAACTCTTTAATAAGCCGATGAGAGCAACATATCTTCACAGTACAAAGACATTGTTCGATACACATGGAGTTCAACCTTCCCAGCACAGGAAAAGAAGGGTGTTCCAGCTCTATGGCAGAAAATAAATCAGCCTGTGTGTTGTTCTGGAGCCCCCAGCTTTGGGTAGGTCTTCCATTCAGTTCATCCACTCATACACCACGACCCTCTAGCAATACCTGGAACTAATTCTAACCATCTCTATTCATTAGCTCTTTTCATAGTTGTGCCCAAAATACCTGAGAGAATAATTTAAGAAGGAATGTTCTACTTGGGCTCATGGTTTCAGAACATTAGCCTGTGGTTGCTTGGCTCCGAGCTCTTAGGCTAAACATAGTGGCAGGAGCTTGGGGTGGGAGAACACTGTTCTTCACCCCCTGCTAGCCAGCAAAGATATAGTCCCCACCAGTGTACCCCAGTTACCTGTAAGCCCCTACTTCCAACTCTCCACCTCCCAATAATACCACCATACTATGAATCAATCGGGGGATTAGCCAGTTGGTGGGCCAGAGCCCTCATAGTTGAATCATCTGTGGAATTCAAAGGCATACACAGAGACAGGCTTCACTACTTTGAGGAAATTTCTCAGTAAAATCAAGAGTACAATTAAGATTAACTTCCATGTTGTCTAACTAATTATCCCTTAATCCAGTCAATCTGGCATCTAAAACAACCACCTAAAGAAGCTCAACCAACATATTCATAATTGTTCTGATTGGTTGCATGGAACCCCCCCCCCAATAAAGAGAAACTGTCAACAAAGGCTGTGGTGTCTCAAGTTGAGGACACTTTGTCCTGATCCAGATAGAGCATGGCACTGGGTTGCACAGGACAGTCGTTTCAAAGAGCTGTTTGAGAGTCACCAGGACCCGTTGTGGTCCCCAATGTCCCTGCTCACTATGTGAGGCACCAGGCACCACTGTGAGTTACTTAGGGACTCTAGGGCCTGATGTCCTCACCTCAGAACATAAATGATAGATTTTCCTTTGCAAGGTAGAGTCAAGCTATCTATTGATGATCCTTAGGGATCAAACTTAGGCTCCCAGCTCTCTTATGAAATGCACTTCTTAGACCGGCCCTGACCTAAGTGATGGTCATTTAACACTTGAATCTTCAGACTTTGTCTGCTAATACCCCTCTACCAAGCACTGTTTCCTCCCACAGCCTTTCTCGTCTCACCTGTAGACAATGCACCCCTCCAGTTTCTCTGATTCAAAGTGCAGCTCACTGCACTAGCCAGTCTAAGCCCCCATGGCTTCAGATCTAAGGACCCCATAGTGTCTCTACTAAGAATCCTCTTGTTGTGCCTGTTTCCCTTATGCACAGCATCCTCCAATGTCACATCTACCTTGACCAGCAAGGAAAATGCAATGCTTAGACTCTTCTTTAAGCAGTTTATTCAGGAACCTTGTATAATCTTCTCACCCCGGGGCAGCCCAGCCCACAGTTTAAAAGCCCTTGGGCAGTCAACCCCAGAATGCCATGCAGTGAAAAACAAAAACAGACAGGTCCACATACATGGAAGCAAGCCAGAGTCTGGGCCTTAGCCAAATATGGAATTGTTTAATACAGAGAGAACTCACCATTGGGAAGGTGGAGGGCAGAAGCCAGCACCATCTTTAAGGTGTGGCACTTCCCAGCTCTCTACACTCCAAGACTTTCCACAGAGCACAGAGTGGTCACACTCTGAGGTTCCTTCATACCCATACAATTAAGCTGGCCACACTTAGCAATCAAAAGGCAAGTATGCATCCCGGTCACCATCAACAAAGAAAGGCCAGTCACAGCCTTACATCTGCAAAGAGCATCTGCTGGTCATCTGGGCTCAGGAAGATGCCCTGTGTCCTCTGGAGGTCAGCTCCAAGGTTTGCTCCAAGCTCCCTTTCCTTGCCACATGTGACCTCCATGTATATGTGCTTTGGCTCTCTCTCCTCACATTCATGGTGTGCTTCTTCTAGAGGGTTCTTATGTTTCACTCTCAGAGCAGGGGTCATATATGATGCAGCTATATAGGTTGGTTATTGGATGTCACCTAGAGGCATATGATGTCCCAAGGGTCTTCCTCCTGCTCTGGGCACAGGTCCTGTTTCTGGAACTGACAGAAATGTTAGAAGTGGGGTTGAGTGGGATGCCTTTCAGTCCCTGGGAAATGCACCCTTGAGGAGCACTGTGGGCCACAGGATTTCAGATTTCTCTTTCTCACTTTCCAGCCATATTATAGATTTGTTTTCTCTGTCACATGCACCACTGTCTGAGGACTGCAGACAACAGACCTGTACCATCATGAAAGCTCCCTAAACCCTGGCCAAGATAAATGTTTGGTTCTTTATTATTGAAATTGGCTTCCCTGTCAACTACTTCCCACACATATGGGACTGAAGGAATTAGTGAAAAGTTCATTAAAAGTGATCTTAAACTCATTGGGGTCAACTGAACTGTCAATCACAAAGGGTACAGTAGAACACGGGCATTCCCATGGCTTTCTGGACACCTTGCCCTCTGTAGGTACACTCCTGATGCATTCCTATGAACTCCTATATACTCCTAATGCATTCCTATACACTCCTAAGAACTCCTATGTACTCCTATGAACTCCTATGCATTCCTATGCACTCTTATGAATTCCTATGCACTCCTATGTTTCCTATGTACTCCTATGAACTCTTGATACCACATTGTCTGGAAGCCTAAAGGATACACTTTTCTGTGGCCTCTTGGAATATGCACAAGATGGACACCTGCCCACTATTTAGAAGGCAGAACCCACCTTACTGTTTCATTCTGCAGGAAAAAGTCCCACAAGGGCCCAGCTAGTGCCAGAGGCAGCTGTGACCTTCTCTGGAGTCACCTAGCAAAGCCTTATGTCTCTGAGATCCAGTGAGTGTCCAGGGTCACAGTTCCTCATAGTGTCTTTACATCCTCGAAAGATAGTTCTCCTAAGGGGCCTGGAAATGCCTCTCTTCAGGGCTTTGCCCACAGGATTTGATCATGTCATAAAGTTCCTACCCGCAAACAGCATCCTTCTGGGGAATTCCAAGAGGATGCTATATCCTCAGGACTTGATCACATCATGAAGTCCCTATCCCCAGACAGCATCATTTTAGGATGAGGAGTTGACCATGGGAATTCTGAGAAGATGGCATATTCAGTCAGTGATACTGAACAAAAGCGAAGAGTAACATGGGAGAATTTGTATAGGCTTCTAGAATGTTGGTTTGCAATGGTGGGAGTCAATAGCCCTTGTCACCTTCCTGGTGCTTCCATGCTGGCATCATGAGAACAAGGCTGTCTGGGGACACTGTTTTCACCAAAGGGGCCTGATCTGCTTCAGGGGAAGGCAATGTTGCACATGCTGGTACTGCCAGTAAAAGGTGCAAAATAAGAAGAAAATAGACGTAGAAATTCCTAGCTCTGCTACTGCAAAGCTGCAGCCCCCGCTGGGGTAAGTGATGGAAGAGCCAGAACCGTAAGGGGGATGCTGGGAAGGAGCTAAAAAGTCATCTACATATCTGCAGCACAAACTAAGACTTCAAAACCTCTGGCCTGCAAAGCGCACCTCCATCCACATTCAAACCCACATGCAGCGGGTGGCACCATCTCCACCCATAGCATCTTCCCAGCCATGGGCAGATGGTCCCTCTAAGTAGATAGTACATGCCGGCTGTCCTCAGAAAGCTGGGTTGAAGATTTTTTAAAAATATGGAAACCTAAACAGACACACCAACAACCACGAATGCTTAGAAAACAGATTCTACAGACTGTGTCCAGGTTCCATTATTAAAATCAAGTGCTCTGGGGAAATGCCACTCTACAGAAACAATGAATGTATAAACTGGGACTTTCCAGAGAAAGAGGCCAACGGGATATGGATATAGCCAGGCACACTTCTTTCCATTGCAATTTGCTTTTCCGTACCGTGCATGCAGACATTGTGATATTTAAAAACAGGAGGTGACAACCCTGTGTGGAGCAAGGCTATTGGTTCCACTTTTCCACTAGTCCAGATGATCATTAGTATTTTTTAGCAATAAAACATTTTTAATTAAGGCACGAATGCTGTTATTTTAGTTGTAATACTATTACATGCTTAGACTACAGGCTAGCGGTTCAGTGTGCCTTTAAAAATGACAGTTCTATCCCTTGCTTGGTTCTGATATCTGCTTTATTGGAATGGTCTGGAAGCCGGTTTGCAATATCTGCACTGGGTGCTTATTTGGATTGAGTCACGTGACATTGGCAGCTGAAAAGTGCCACACGGGAGTATCTGCAAGTTGGAGGCCCTGGGTCCCAGAAGAATGGCTCAGCCCAAGTCTATATACCTCAGGACCAGGGAAAGCAATAACCTAATTTCCGATCTAAAATCAAAGCTGGAGAAGTGGGAAGCCACATATGGACGCATTTGTTTGCGTATCTTTTCAGATCTTTCAGGTATGCAGGTGTGAGCAGAGTTTGCTGGGTCATGTGGGAAGTGCCTTTAATCCAGCATAGAAAGGGTGTGTGAGATAGCACCGAGACTGTGGAAAGTGGAATTCTGGCATCCAGAATAGCAGCAGGTGGGTCTTTCCTAGCTCTAGAATGATGTCTCCAGACTCATCCCCCTTGCAGATGGTGGCCGCCCACTGGGTTTAGACTCTTTTGGAAACCCCCTCCGTCCATCCATTCAGCTTTGACACCTGAAGTTAACAATCACAGTATACCATTGTAAGTGTCTCATTTTCACCAACAACAGAAATTAGTAAGAAGTGATCAAGGATGAACTGTGGAAAGGAAAAACAGGAGTTATCGATGCAAATAGACATCAAGTGGGACCAGATGTCGGCCTTGTATTTCTCAGGCAGCAACTTCAAAGTAGTTTTTCTAAATATGATCAAAGAGTGAATTAAAGAGCATATTGTTAAAAGAACTAAAGGGAAATCCATGCTTCACAACATACTCAAAACTTACTCAAAGGGGACAAATTGGTTACCGTATAAATATAAGAGCTAAAAGCCATAAAACTCTTAGAAGAAATCACAGCATATAGTCCCACAGCATACGCAGTGAAAGGAAAGAAATAGACAAATCAAATAGGCCTCATCACAATTAAAAATGTACATACACTAAAGGAAAAGGCCACACACACACAAGACAGCCCGCAAAAATAAAATGGGGCAGGTATTTGAAAATCCTTCATCTAATAAGAGCCCAGCACATAAACTCACCGTCACAGTAAACACAGATTTCAAAAATAGTCAAAGTGTTTGAATAGTTCCTTCCCTAAATAATACACACAAAATGGCCAGCAAGTACATAAATGAAACCAAGTTTTCTGAAACCTCAAAGCCCAGTGACATACTTCCTCTAGCAAGGCCACACTTCCTGCCCCAAATATCACCGCCAACTGGTCACCATGTTTTTAAGTGCCGGAGACTATGGGGAACATATCCATCGAACCCCATAGGGGATTTTGTTGTCAGGACTGATTAGTAATTGGGAAGGAACAGTGGCCGTTCCGAACCTATATGCTTTAGTATGTGCACTTTCTTTCTTATGGGTCTCATATTCCACATAAGAATGTGCTGCAATTTCACAGATTTATATAACAATGTGCTGCAATTCTGAGGATAACCGGCCTTTACCAATCAGGCAGCCAAAGAGAAAAAAAATCGTGGGAGCTGGAAAGATGGACCAGGGTTAAAAGTGCTTGTTGCTCTTGCAAACAACCAGAATTCAGTTCCCAGCAGCTCACAACCACCTATAACTCAAGATCTAGCAGACCCCGCACCCCCTTCTCACCTCTTCTGGCACCCACACTCATGTGCTTACACACACACACACACACAATCAATTTTCAAAGAGAGAAAGAAACCACAGAATTCAGCAACTAAAACTGTAAGTGTTCTATACATACTTTCACAAATTCAACTTCGGAAATCAAAGGAAGTTTTTTTAATTATGCACTAGAAAATTTCAACAATAAAGGATTTTCCCACATAATAAGAAACTACTAATCACTCGGAGTCACGGTAATATTTGTGGTAGGGAATCATAGCTGTGGCATAAATGAACAACCCAACTATAAACTGTTTGAATACTGGGGAAAAGCAAGCCCCTGTTAACCATATTACTAAGTTAAACATAATTCATTACCCACTTTTGTTTTATCTTGTGTGATATTGAGCATGGAAACCAGGACTTTACACATAGGCCAGCCAAGAACTCTCTGACCTAGCTGCTCTATCCCCAGCCCTGAAAATCCATTTCAAAAGGAAATTGATATGTAGATGTATAAATGTGATTATATATGTATATGTGAACACACACACATATACACACACAACATATACATATATATGTATACCTGGAATCTCAGACTGAGATTTTACCTTTATAAACCTTTGAAAATATTCTATGCTTTTATAGTGTTCATGTATTAGTTAATGGGAGAGAAGAACATGAAAGAGTCAAGAATCATGTAATGTCGTCTTGGTGGCTCACACCTAAAATCTCAGATACTGGAAGGCTAAGTCGTGAATCCCAGGGCAACCTGGGCAACAGAATGAGACACTGTCTGAAAATAAATCAATAAATAAAACCTGACTAGTTCCTACCAGGGGAAGGAATGTCTTTGTTGGTTTTCTTATTAGGTTCCTGGCCTTAAGGAGGCACCGTTCTGGTGACACCAATGACTGGCCAAATGTTTAAGTCCCTTTTTTGTTCATGCCCCAGAGGGTGGGGTTTGAAAGATAGGAGATTGAGTCAACAACATACAGGGTATTGGTCCATTAAGAGAAACAGGGTGCTGTCACCTCCGATGCTCCTTCCGGGGTAACCTGAAGACTACATTTGTCAAAAATGCCAGTGGCCAGACCCCGTGGGAAAGCTGGTCCCTCCCGCTTTTGGGTAAGCAAACCCGGATCCTGGCGGCCAGGGCAGAGTACAGTCAGAGCATCCCCAGACACTGGCAGCCCCAGGACACTGGCAGCCACAGTAGAGTATGGTCAGAGCATCCCGTGGTCATGGAAACACACAGCACTCATCTGCCAGAAGGAAGGACCAAAGGCAGGTAGTTTTTGTTACTGCTGTCAGTTGCCTTTTGTTCTAGGCAGTTGCCATGATTTTACAAAGATTTATTTTTATAATATTTTAAAATCATCATTTATATGTGGGGGTTGGGTGGGGTGCTAGTGAGTACAGGTACCCAGGTAGGCCAAAAGGTGTCGGGTTCTATGATGTTGCAGTCATAGATAATCTTGCGCCACTTGCCGCGGGTGCGGACGAGGGAACTCCTGTGCTCTGCCAGAGAAGAGTGTGCTTTTCACCACCAAATCTTTGCTCCAGCCTCCAGATACAGACATTTGAAAAACAACTTGGGATTTATTCATTTGATTTTATGTGTACCACCATCTTCTCCATTGCATGCCTGTGTGTGCCCCATGTGAGTGCCAGGTGCCAGCAGAGCTCAGACGAAGGCATTGGCTACCCTGAAACTGGTATTACAAAAAGTTGTAGGCAGCCACTGAGCCATTTCTGCAACCCCCAAAACACACTCTTTAAAAGTAGAAAATGCTGGGGGGAGTAGATCATGGTCTTTTTCCAGACTACATGTTAGACTCATTTAATCAGCACGTGCCACTAAAGGAAAAGAGGATGGGGACTCAGAGAGGGATGCCTGCAGAAGAAGGGTGCTCAGGACAGTGACCCAGCTGTAAACGACGCATCTGACCATCACTGCATCACTAAGTTCCTTCCCTTGCAAAGCACATGGCTTGGTGTGAGTCACAGAGATGGAGATGCTTGCCTGCAGCCAGCCTCACCCAGTGTAGACACGGCCTGGGCCTGACAGTCATCCTTTTAATTCATCTGCAGTGAAGGGCGCTTGCGACCCTGACAGCATTCTCTTATGCACCAAAGGAAGTGAATAATAATTAAAGGGCCCTTTGGACAATGTCCTTCTATCTGAGGAATCGTACACTCGAATAATCTAATTTGTAAAACCTCTTCACTACCTTACTGCCTGGCTTCCATTTTCTTTTGCATATATTTTCAGCACTCAACTAATGATGGATAGAGGGAATTAAGACATGGTTGATTGCATCTTATAAAGGCACTTGGAGGCATTTAAGATCGCTAGCATCTTTTTCCTCTCTGGCACCTTCTAATGTAATGTGTTCTCGGAACACATGTGTGAGACACACATTGATATTAAAAGCTGCATTCTATACTACCCCATAAAAGCATGCCACCGCATAAGCAAGTGCTAACATAAAGCAGAGACTGTAATCATTTAAGAGGTTAGAATAAAGGAAAGTGTGGGGCGGTTGGCACTAGAGTACCTTCTCTAGCTCCTGCCATCCATGAGGGAGAAACTAAATGGCCACCAGGAGAGGCAGGGCTGCCGTGCCAGTGAGGATGAGCACACCTGTATCACACACATCCTCAGCTATTTCCAAAGAACTATGAACAGGTGCATGCAGGATTGAATTCCTGCAGCATCTCTTGTGTGAAGCTAGAAGCAAACATCCCCACCAACAGCACGTTGAGCTGCATTTCCGAAATCAGTCAATTCTGGGACCCAAGCTTGGTAAACAGAATTTAGGTTGGTAGGGCATTGGGCATAAACTTGAGAAATAGTTTGGGGCAATGGCTGGGCTGGAAAAGTGCTTGTAATCTAAGTGTGAGAAGCAGAGTTGAGGAACCTAGAATCTATGCAAAATCGAAGTGGGTAGGGCATCTGTCATGCCAGCAGCACATAGGACAGAGACAAGGGGTTCCCAGAGCAAGCTGGCTGGCTACACTAGCCAAATCAGGAAGGCCTGGACTCAGAAGAAAGAATGTGCCTCGCTACATAAAGTGGAGAATAATCTACTAAGACATGGGTCCTCAACCTTTGGCTTCCATGCACACATATGCATGTATAACCCCACAGACATGCACCCACAAACATGCATACTACATTGACACATGCACATACTGTAAAAGAAAAGTGGACCAAGGCTGTCCAGCTGTCAGAAGAACAATTGTGGTTCAGTGTCCGACTTCCTGAGAATAAACGCCGGCTCTCCGGTATTATTACTATGTGATCGTGAGCACCATTGCTCTCCGGTATTATTACTATGTGATCGTGAGCACCATTGCACAGCCTCTCTGAACACCCCTTTCCTCAATGTGACACAAAAATCTAATAACAGCCCCCTCACTTCTAGGATTCGTAGGAAGCTAGTTCATGCAAATTAGGACAATATCTCTGTGAAAGTAAATGCAGGCCTAGGAATGTATAACTGGTATAGCTCCTGCCTAAAAGCCACCAGTGAAGACAGAGGCATAGCTCACTTATACAATTCCTACCTAGATAGTGGGGAGGTGACTCACTGACTGATAGAGCTCCTGCCTAGAATCCCCCAGTGAGGGGCTAGGGGTGTGGCTCACTGTAAGAGCCCCTGCCTAGAATCCCCCAGTGAGGGGCTAGGGGTGTGGCTCAGTGTAAGAGCCCCTGCCTAGAATCCCCCAGTGAGGGGCTAGGGGTGTGGCTCAGTGTAAGAGCCCCTGCCTAGAATCCCCCAATGAGGGGCTGGGGTGTGGCTCAGTGTAAGAGCCCCTGCCTAGAATCCCCCAGTGAGGGGCTGGGGTGTGGCTCAGTGTAAGAGCCCCTGCCTAGAATCCCCCAGTGAGGGGCTGGGGTGTGGCTCAGTGTAAGAGCCCTGCCTAGAATCCCCCAGTGAAGGTGGTTAGGGGTGTGGCTTAGTGTTAAAGGACTTGCAAAGCAGATATAAGGGCTTAGGTTTCATTTATAGTATCAAAACAAATAAATAATAAAAGGCAAATATGAACTGACACCATCAAGGCAAAGAATGACTTCTGTGAAGATTTAACTCTCATTACCAAAACTCTGTCCTACTGGACAACCCAAATGTCGGTAGATTCCCCCAACAATGAATAGAACACTATCTGGTGTATTGGAGAAGGGGAGGCATGGGGGCGGACAAGTTGGCCCAGTCTCTTTCCTTCTCCGTGTCTTTAACAGTTTAAGGAGTTCGTGTTTTATCACTGACTATGGCTCTGTAAAGTCAATTTGGAAATAATTAGCTGAAGGAACCCACAAATAAAACACCCAGAACCTTCTAGAAGCTTCAGAGGATGGATATTTGCAGAATGCTGTGGGTTGAGGCTGATGCCAATGTTAATTCTGAAGTCATCTCTAAATTCAAGAGGAATAGCATGGAACTGCAGGATCCTATTTAAATGAAAACAGATGTAAAGAGAAATGCTTGTGCTTCGGCTCACCTGTGTGATCTATCCCAGGACTTAGGAGGCCGAGGCAGGAGGATTACTGCAAGCTCAAGCCAACTGAGCTACTTACTGATATTTTACTTTATATTAAAAGAAACTTGAATGTAAGGCTTCTCTCTCCTCTCTCTCTCTCCTCCCCTCTCTATCCCTCCCTCTCTCTCTCTGCTGAAAATGTTCTTGACAAGTGAGGGATAGAAATGGGTAGGGGGGGTGAGATTTGTTTGCATCACCCAAGAGAAGCATGAATGTTGAGAAATATTTGTTTGACATTGCCAGGATGTGTTGCATTTGTTTAACACTGCAAGGATGTGCTGCATTTGTTTAACTATGTAAAGATGTGTTGCTGTTTTACTTTGCCTGCCTAAAGTGCCTGACTGTCCTAATAAAAAGCTGAATGGCCAGTAGTGAGGAAGGCGGTATAGGTGGGACTTCTAAGCAGGAAGAGTAAGTAGGAGGAGGAATTCAGACTGGGGGGGGGGGCAGAGAAAGAGACTCCAGGGAGACTCCAGGGAGACAGGAAGAGTAAGTAGGAGGAGGAATTCAGACTGGGGGGGGGCAGAGAAAGAGACTCCAGGGAGACTCCAGGGAGACATTAGGGAGATGCTTGAAGCTAGACAGCCAGACACAGAGGAGGCAGAAAAGTAAAATATATAGGATGAAAGAAAGGAAAAAAAATGAGGCAAAACATAGATGAATAGAACAGGTTAAATTAAGCTTAAAAAGCTAGTGAATTAAATGTAAGCTAACCCTGAGCACTTATAATTAATAATAAGTCCTTGTATGTCCCTGTGTCTTGACTTGGAAGCTGAGATGGTTGATGACCAAAAGAAAATTTCAGTTACAAATGACACCCAAAATAGAGCCTGAATTTCCACATGGGCTCTGAGAAAACTGCAAACAAATGGATACAGCTCCTTTAAGAGGTGAGCACTTGAGCACTTATTCCAAGTAGAAACAGCAAGATAAGTAAAAAGGAAAGAAGGAAGGAAGAAAGGAAGGAAGGAAGGAAGGAAGGCAGGAAGGCAGGAAGGAAGGAAGCCTAGAGCTAGGGGAGTTAGATGTAGCTCTCAGTTAAACATGGCTCCCAGTAAAATGCAACTCTAGGCTAGAATGGCAGGCTTAAGGCTCAACTCTCAGGGACCAAAGGAGGGGGCAGAGCCAACCACCACAGCCTTATGGCAGAGGGTCTAGCTGCTGCTTAGCAGCTTAAGGTTTGACTTGTGTGGTCAGAGAACACTACAGGTACACAGTAAAACAGGTCCTGACTGGGAAAAAAAGAGTATAGACATCCATAGAAAAAATGGTTTAAAATGATTAAATAAAGTCTTTAAAGAAAGAGTAATACAATATAAAATGAATAAGCCATGTAAAGATGGGAGATATGAAAGAAGTCTGGGTACTGCATGGTGCTTCTGACTCTAAATTTTCTGAATGCTGATAAGTGAATGACAGCTGCCAAGAGACACTGGATTATAAAAGGGACTGCTAAGATAAACCAGCCTAGATACTTCAGGGATGTCTTAACTTTAAAATGGAATTTAGAAACTGTATTGTGTTGGGGGGGAAGGTATGCTTTTGTTTCCTCAGGAAATGAAAGGCTGTGGGTTCTATTAAAATGAACAGAGACCAGATTTGGCTGAGGGAGAACCCCTAAAAATCTTGGCTACAGACATAAAGAAATAAACCCAGAAAAACTACAAGACAGGTAATGTATGTGCTGACCCCTTGACATGGGAACATTTCTGAGACTGGATATGACATGATGACACTTGTCTGCAGAGTCCTCAGGACATGCCATCCCTTCATATGGCATGGATAGAGGTTTGGTTATATCATCCAAACAAATTCTTAAAGTTGACAGCCGTCTTTTACTTACTCAAACATAAAACAAAATAATCGCATTTGGCTGGGTTGGGCACAACACATAGCCCATACTTGTTTTATGCAGATATGTATGTTACCTTTGAAAGTTTTTGTGTTTTCAGAGCAAGGGGACCAGACACCAATGAAAGAGGATGCCCCAGGTCATCCAGCCTTTCAGAGTGCCTCTGTTGCAATTTCCTCAGAGTTCTGTGTTCAGAACAACTTCAAGGATGCTGGCTGATATGTCCAGCCTCACATACCATTCTATCCAGGACTTCAGAAAGCTTTGCATTTTCCCATTACACAGAGACTGACCAACAAATGTTGTAGCTAGTTTTCTTAGGGCATGACAATTATCTCGGTTTTCTCAGAGTCCCGTAAGGATTATGTCACCCCCAGGCAACAAGGAGCAGTTTAGAGAATACAATGTGCACATTCCCAAGAGGTGGAGTTGGTAGTTTTTGGTCATTCAGTGGGTTATGGATATTTGCCATCATTTAGTGGATGTAGGAATAGGATAAAAGGACAACTATTCACCTCAAATATTTTACATTGGTGTGGATTTTTGTATATTGATACAAATTTAGGTGTATATGTTTCTATTCTTGTTTAAGATAGTTTACCTTAAAGCTCATTTAAAAATATAAAATTCTAGTTCCTTGAAAGCTATTAAAACTAATGGTTTAGAATAAATAAGAAATACAGTTTAGTAGTCATCTGTAACAATCAAACTTATAGCCATGTTAAACAGATATATTTTCAATAGGTAATCTCCAAATGCTTCAGAGACTAACAGAATATAGCATTTAATATGCGTAACAACCTAAGGCTTTTCATGACAGTGAGGCATATCTGCTCCGGGCAGCACTAATCTACTTCATAAAAGGAGGATGGGCATGAAAGAACCCTCCACATGGAGTTTGCTTTCATTGTTGCAAATCTAGCCATTTGGGCAAGAAACTGCTCTTGCCTAAACAGCTAACAGTATACTATAAAACTAGACAAGCATGATGGAAAGGAGAAAGACTACCAAATTTTGCCAAGACAAGATGGGACAATCCCTCAAAATTTGTGCTTCACCAAAAAACACCAAAAAGGTCGGTAGGCTAATGTTACAGAGGAAACTTGGGTGACTGTCCAGGCAGCCAGATATCTTTGTCATGTCTATAGTTTTGGAATTTGCTTGCTCTACACTTCCTATTTACTCAGCTAATATTATATCCTTCTCAGATCTCTGATGGATTTGAAGATGAGATAGCCATAGCTTTCCTTCTTACCAAATCCGGAAAAGAAACTTACATAAATGATGTAAAGTTTATAAGGCTGAGAAACATAAAAGCTTAAATTGTTTTATCTAAGAAAATGTTTTGAGGTCTAAAATGATAATTTTGGGTTGGTGATACAATTATAGGGTAGAAAATAAATTAAATACACAACTTTGGATTCACCAAGATAGGGTGGATAATGGATTATTTCCTCCAATTTGCCAAATGCATATGTAATTCTTACTTGGTAATTGTCCTTATTGTATATAGTCTTACAGTGCCAAAGCTAAAACATCTCTTTTTATTTAGACAAAAGGGGGAGATGTTGCAGAATATTTATATAAGTATGCAACGATGTGATACATTTGCTTTTCCATGTAAAGATATTTTGCTGTTTTTACCTTCCCTGCCTAAGGCATCTGATTGGCCTAAGAAAAAGGTGAATGCCCAGTAGCAAGGGACGAGGTATACATGGGCTTCTGGGCAGGAAGAGTAAGTAGGAGGAAGAATTAGGCTTGAAGGAAGAAAGAGAGACACCAGGGAGATGCCAGGGGCCAGAGAGACAGACATAGAGGAAGCAAGAAAGTAGGACATACAGAATAAAAGAAAGGCAAAAAGCCCTGAGGCAAAATATAGGTGGATAGGAACAGGTTAAATTAAGTTAGAGGAGCTAGTGGTACAAGACTAAGTAAGCTAAGGCAGAATGCTCATAATCAACAAGTCTCTGTGTCTTTATTTGGTAGCTGGCTAGTAGGCCAAATAAAATTCCAACTACACATGACTTTAATAAAGATTGTGACTGGTGGTGATTTTTTTCTAAAGCTCGCTTTTCACAATATGACTCTAAAACTAAGCCCCACACTCTAGGTCAAAGCCCCCATGATCGCACTGGACACAAAACTCTAACTGGAGATCTCAGATGCTGGGTGTTGATCTCAGTGATGAAGTCGGGGCTTGTACCTCCTCCATCCCTCTATCCACAGCCACACACTTCACTTCTCATCACTAATGACCAGATCAACTTGGGATGGGCTGGAACATGGGATATGGAGAGAGGGCTCACAAAGGTTTGTAATTCCAGTTCCAGGCGACCAGGCCTCTATGAACACCAGGTATGCATATGGTGAAAATACATACATTTAGGCAAAATACTCATACACATAAAACAAATAGATCTCTTAAAATGTTAGAAAGCAATTACCTTTTTCGTTTTTTAAATGTGTGTGTGTGTGTGTGTGTGTGTGTGTGTGTGTGTGTGTGTGTGAACATGTGAGTGCCCTTAAGAGTGACGGTGGGGGTTGGAAAGGGTGTTAGATTCCCTGGAGCTGAAGTTACAGGCAATTACAAACTGTCTGACATGGGTGCTGAGAACCAAACTCAGATCCTCTGTGTTCTTAACACAGAAGTCCTCTCTCCAGCCCCAGGAAGCAGTTTGGTAATGGCAGGACCCAAGGGATCAGTCTAAAAGGCTTTGGACAATAATAGCTTCATTTTAGTAGTCTATAAAGACGATGACTATTCGAGTGGAGAGAGGCAGATCCCATTGACTGGTTTTCATGTGTTGGTCTTGTCATGATACCACGTGTGATGTACCACGCTCTCATTACTTTGTATCAAACAGCACCCACTTATTTCCTTTAAATTTAACAATGTCAGGGACAAATCAGTGTAGAGAAGCATCCTTCTGATGTAATGCATTCTGGGTCATTCTCTGTGCCTCCCTCTAGTTCACCCAAATTGGAGTAGAAGACACTCCTGGGATGAGCTTGTATTACATACACCCCTTTGCCCTCCAAGAAGCTAAGACAGTTGTATAACATTGGCATTTCGAATCATGAAAACAGCAGACCCTGACAAGCAGGAACTCTCCCTCTCTCTCTCTTTCTCTCTCTCTCTCTCTCATACACACACACACACACACACA